>NW_015506164.1:395819-397255 GCF_001515645.1 Sinocyclocheilus grahami
GACCACGCGAGCCCCCCCCCCCCCCCCGTCACAGGCCTCAGGACATTAGCCCTGATGTCATCTCTCCATTTTGCACTTCTGAAAAAAAATTCTCTCTTGTTTAGTCATCCCTGTCTCTCACTGTTTTCCATGTTTTCTCACCTCGTCCAATTGCAAAATACATTGATCCCTCTTGGAAATGTCACCAAAGTGGTTTACTGTCATTTTGTCTCTCACCTTCTCTCTCTCTGCTCCATCTCTATCACACACACACACACACAGAGAGAGAAAGAGGAGTTAAGCAGCTGTCTTGTATGGCGTCAGGCATGTCATCATACAGACTGGCAAGCTTTCAACTAAGCATCATCTCTTTCTCTCATCATCCGTTTCTCTTTTTTTTTATATTCCTTATCAGAAATGTCTTTTTTCCTCTTTACTCTCAATATCCATTTTGAAATATATCATTGAAATGACACATAGACACACAAACACATCCCCACAAACCTGCTTTTCCAGCATTTCCAGTCGAGTAATCCTGCAGGAAACGGCGATCCGACTCCTGGCTTCCTTAAAAGCGAAACAAGACCCTCTTTCTCTCTCTTTTGGACTCCGGTCCTCTTCCCTCCCTCTCTTGATTTCTCTCTATGTCTAACACTCCCTCGTTCTCACCAGCTGTGTGCTGCTGAATCTCTTCAGAGGACAAACTCCTCTTTTTTCATCCCTCTTTCTTTCTCTCCTGCCACAGTTGATTGAAATTTAAGTCATTTTTAATCCTGCCGGTCAGGTATCCAGGGTACAGCAGAACAGAAAAAGAAAAATTAGAGCGAATGTGAGAGGAAAAATGACAGATCTTTTGTATTGCTAGATATTTTTAGCAGTTCCCCTGCATAATTCTCTCATTTGCTCCTAGTTCAGTTTTTCTCTGGTTTCTACTCTTATTTTTTTCTTCTTCTTTCGCAAGAAGCTGAGACGTTTGCGCGAGCCTGCAAGTGACTAAGGAGCGAGTGTCGACTACACGCACTGATACGGGGAGTGAGGGAGGGGGATAAAAGAGAGAGAGAGATGGACAGCCTCCAGCAGTATTGGCTGAGTGTGATGGTCGGGGTAGCAAGGGAGTGATAGATGAAGAGATGTTAGAGAAGCAGAAGGAAGAGCTAAGTATGGAGAAATGGATGGAAGAGAGTGATATGGAGAGGAAGGAAATAAAGATGTACATCAAACGCAGAGAGGATTGATATAGCCTTTACTGCTACCTGCTGTTAATAAGAGATTGTCACTCCCAAACACTCTTACAGTGTTTAACATTGTTTATACATGGCATATAGAAGACATAATACATTATTAATGCTATTATTGCAGTTAATTTTGTGTTTGAATGACTGTGGCTGTATATATATATATATGTATATATATATATATATATATATATATATATATATATATATATATATATATAT
>NW_015506164.1:397271-397621 GCF_001515645.1 Sinocyclocheilus grahami
GTCCCTGCAAAAGATTTACTTTACTTTTTTTACTTTAACTTTAAATCGCCTGCATAAAATGGTCCCCTTGAGGAAATCGGCTTAATATCCTAAATTTGGTCATTTTGTAATTTCTGTTTCTGTGACGGTTCGATTTAGAATATAGGAAATATCATTAAAATCAATAGAAGTCGATGGAAGTCTCCATCATGAAAAACAAACATTTGTGATATTTGTATATCTGAGAAATAGAAGGAAATAGAGGGAGATAGAAAATGTGTGTTTGAGAACCAACGTGTGTGTGTGTGTGTGTGTGTGTGTGTGTGTGTGTGTGTGTGTGTGTGTGTGTGTGTGTGTGTGTGTGATTTATC
>NW_015506164.1:398305-401908 GCF_001515645.1 Sinocyclocheilus grahami
GAAGTAGAAGGAAACAGAGGGAGAGGAAAGTGTGTGTGTGTGTGTGTGTGTGTGTGTGTGTGTGTGTGTGTGTGTGTGTGTGTGTGTGTATAATTTATCTAGCTGTACTATCACTGGGAACCTCTCTCAATCTCTGCCTGCTATATTTGTCTTGTCTTATTAGTTATTATTGGAATAGATGAGTTATGAACAGCCTTCAAATTTACCCAGTTAAAGGCAAACACACAGCAGGTAATGAGAGAGAGAGAGAGAGAGAGAGAGAGAGAATATGTAATGGTGTTATCTTAAGAGAGAGTTTTATATTTTCATTGGTGTCATTTTTCATTTTAAAAAGCATTTCACAATATCTGTTGGCTGATTTATTTCCATAATGATATTGAAAATGGTGGCCACATTCTAGCAAGCACAAGTCAATACCACACAACACTCAAACAAATTTACACAGACACGCAACTAAAAACAGACTCAGAAGTCAACAACACATCAACACTCCAGACTAATAATAAATATACAGCATCCATGCAGCCATCCTATGAAAGCAGCTTGTGTAGGTATACATATGTGTGTGTGTGTTTATTGTGAATGAGGTTTATTAGAAATGAAGACTATTCAGATGTGACGCACCCCATTTGTTCAGTTGATTAGAGAATGCGGTGTGTGTGTGTGTGTGTGTGTGTGTGTGTGTGCGGTGTAAATTGTGCTAGTTCTGCAAGGTGTGCTAGTTCTAACAGCTTGTATCCATAACTAAGGAGCAACACAATGGATCATTCAAAAAGGCAGCCAACTGAGTCAAAACAACAGTGGAAGAAACTTATCTGTTTAACAGACCTTATTTGCAGATATTTGGATACATATATTGAAAAATATAAATATATGATGCACCAATATTTGTGTGTGTGTGTGTGTGTGTGTGTGTGTGTGTAGCAAAGGTCAAATTAAGCAAGCTAAAAATAAAATCAGTAGTTATAAATGTTACAAATGATTTTAGGCATCACAAAATTACAAGGTACGGGGTGAAAATGGAAATTAATTTTTAGAAATAAAGATTACATTTAATGATGTTATTAAATTATAAGTGTTCACAATTAAATACCCAGTATCAACCAAAATCATTAAAATAATAATAATAAATCCCGAATATCCACTAATGACTGATATGGTATTGCTATATGGTGCATCCCTAATAATGTCTTTATCTACTGCAAAGACATTAAAAAAATTGTAAAAGTGGCTTAAGTGTCCTAATAATGTTGGAGCCACTGTATTGGGTTTTGCATTAGGCTATTGAAAAGCCCATATTACTCAACTAATATTTATTTTCGCACTATGCAGAAGGGCCTCCACCCCCACCCTACTGAACCCATCTGAGTCTGTCTATGTGAGAGTGTTTTGTGTTACTCTATATTTAGTTCCTCCCCCATCCTCACACATGTTTAGTCATAGCACATTGACACCATTGCCATACCACATACGAATCAAAAACAAAGACAATTAATCACAGAGACAGTGTCACGCTTACCATCAAACTCTTCCTTGTTTTGTCTCGTGCACACAAACTCTGTTCAGCACCACGGACAGCGCATGGTTTAAGTGCAGAATTTGCTTTGCACTGAAAGTTTGTGGTGTATGTCTTGACATGAATGTTGTTTTTCTGTTTACCATCTCTGTTTGTATGCTTTTGCAGTTTAGTAGAAAAAGAGAGACACAGATGGATAGATGGAACGATGGATTACTTGACAGGCCTCTATTCATGCACTAATGGCTTCACACATTCAGTAAGGATGTGTATGTGTGTTTTAGTTGTGCATTTTTAATTTTTTTTTCAAGAACTGTGTTTGTTCTTGAACAGATGTCAATTATTTTGACAGGACTATACTTTGCTTTGTCACACCCCGCTAGACAGACAAATAAAGGCCTTTCATTAAACTGTCTCTGACCATTATTTTGCATGCAATTGTGCGCATTCATGGTAATTTGTTCATTTGTTTGTTTGTGTGTGTTGCTTTTTGTGCAAATAAAGAAATTGTGGACAGTCACAGACCTGTTTGAAATAGGCACACTTTGCCACAGGGCTGTTTGGAAGTTTGAAGTGCTTAACAAATATTCAGCTTATCTAACATTTAGCGAGAGAGAGCGTTTGTGAAAGATGGGTTCAGATCTGTCTTTGATGTAATATCAGTCAGATTTTGGCTTTGGTTCCTGAACACAGAACAGATGGACAGCTGGAAATAATGGACTTCAGCAAGTTGTGATATATCACTAGAATTTCTTATTTCTCTGAAGATTATAATGTGCTCACTCACATTTTCTTTCTAATTATTAGAATATGTCATGTTTGTTATACATACATTAAGCATACACTACAGATTTCATTTCATAATCCAATCTTCTGAAGAGACATGATTGCTTTATGTAATGAACATAAATCAAGCACATTAAATATGGAAGTTCATGCATGTTCAAACTTTTGCAAGAACCAATGAGGTTTGTTTTCCTGCATCACACAAATATTGTTGAGTTTCCATGATTACCATATTTGATGAGCTCTATTAATGTTTACTGCTCAATTCATATGCATTACTTTGAGTTAAACTGGACAGAACTGGATGGCAGTGAATTAGTTATCTGGCATAATAAGTCAAATCAAGTCAAGTCAAATCAAACAAAATTGAATCAATGCTCAGGAATAAAGAGTTGAACCAAACTGAATTAAATAAGTAAAAGAAAAAAACAGAATAAGCTGAACTGAGTCAAACTGAAACTGAATCAAAGACCAGGAATAATAAGTTAATTGAATCAAGGGTAATGAGTCGAACTGAGTCATGTTGAACCAAACTCTATGATCAGAAATAAGCAGTTAAACAAAATTTAATTCAGTGGAATGTACTGGAATAGAATCAAGGAGCAGAAATAATGATGAGCAAGATGCATAGAGAAATTGGAGGCTTCCCTAACAAAAAATGGACATGATTAAACAGAAAACAATTAGAAAGAAACAGAGAGATAAGACTGCTGTAAAAGCCAAACTGTTAAATGAGGCCAAAAAAGCAAAGACAGAGACTGAATTTGACCCTGATTTTCCCAGTCCTTTCCCTCATCCATGACTTTTCAAAACTTTCCTTAGCACTTCATCTGTGTTCTCTCGGACTGCTCTTTTCCTAACTGTTCATCACTCATCACATTAGATCCAAGCAGGAGAAGAATAGGAGGAGAAACTGCATTAAATCCTCCATTAACTCCTCGGCTTCCATTGGATTCCTCTAGAGAAATCCCCTATTTTCTCTCAAGTTTTTTTTGGTAATTGGGTTTTGATCCCTTTGTCGAACACAGTGTGTGACGTATGTGTGTTGATGGCATTCCTGTGAGTGTGTTTACAGGGATACTGGCAACATAGTAGAGACAAAGTGTCAGTCAGTGTAGTCAGCTCTGAAAGGAATTGAATTCAGATCTAACATCATTGCCTTTTTCACAAGATCTTTTTATATTCTTACTTTGACATCATTTTTTGTCTCTCCTGTAGTCTCTTTACACTCTCTCGATCTCTTTTTATATGTCACTTAAAAAGTACACACAAACCCCCATCTCTTTTCTGTACTTGCTTTG
>NW_015506164.1:405924-406853 GCF_001515645.1 Sinocyclocheilus grahami
AAAAAAAAAAAGCCTTAAGATTGCACAAAATCACTGCATGATTTAACTTATTAGAATGTAGTTAGAAGGCCCCTGAAAATATGGGGGGGAAAATATATAAACCATATATTTTTTTTCCTTCCAGGTGAGCCACCCATGGGCTTCCGTGAGGTCCTGTTGAGGGAGGGTCCTGAGGGTTTTGCACGGGCAATTCGACAGCACCAGGGTCTTCTACTGATGGACACTACCTTCAGAGATGCCCACCAGTCCCTGCTGGCCACTCGCGTCAGGACACACGACCTCAAGAAGATTGCTCCATTCGTGAGCCACAACTTCAATAATCTCTTCAGCCTGGAGAACTGGGGAGGCATGTGACATTTCTTAATACACATACATTTGCACAGAAGTGCAAATTCATTAAACAGCTTTTTGAGATGTTCCCCAGCTCTGTGTGTTTAGGCTTACAGAGGATCACTTCGGTCTTTGACATGACCTTAATATCTCTCTTGCTTTCTCTAGGAGCTACATTTGATGTAGCATTGCGTTTTCTGTCGGAGTGTCCGTGGAAGAGACTTCAGGAGCTCCGAGCTCTGATTCCCAATGTCCCATTTCAGATGTTGCTACGTGGAGCCAATGCGGTGGGATACACAAACTATCCTGATAATGCAGTTTTCAAGTGAGATCACACACATATTTCCATTGGCTAATGTTATTTTCTATCCTCTACTCCTAATCCTACCCTCACATAAACCTTTCTGTATATTTACATGTTTAAAATATTGTTTAGCATGTTTATTAAGCTGTTTATCTCTTGGGTGCTGTTGACTCGTCCACACAATTTAGGTGATTACATGTAGGCACAAGCAGTGCATGTATTGAGCCATAGAGAGTTAGAGCTGATACCATAGCAGCAGTAAACACAGTTGTAGTGCTATTCACATTTATTTTTT
>NW_015506165.1:0-5721 GCF_001515645.1 Sinocyclocheilus grahami
GGTTAATTATTCATATTTCCCCATGAGCTGATTCGCTACAAGATACAAAATACAAAACAGCAATAATATACACAATGGCCTGAAGAATGTGTGTGTTCATTCAAAGAAAGGTTTTCCTATGAATTAATTAGAGCACAGTCCATTTCTATTCTGCCTTTGTCCTGGGACATGCAGGGATTTTCCCTGCTTTACATTCTTTTGGCCAATAAACCCAGTGATATCAGCGTTGGTTGCCATGCAACAAGAACAAGGGGCCGGCTCGGCTTCCTGGGGTGTTACGCATTCCGGGGGGAAGGGTTCATGGGTCCTCATATGGCTTTTTAACTGAGGGGGGTTACAGAGTATTTGTTAAATATAAAAACAAAATATATATTGTGTGTTTGATTGGTCCAGACACTACACAGCTGTTTCAAGTTCTCGCTCACCACATTCACTGCTGCAGTTTTAAAGGAACACACTCCAGACAGTTTCAAAGTTGTCCCTTGTCTGCGCTTCGATTAGTTTTCTCCTATTTTCCACACGTTCCGTCTTAAGCACCGCAGTCACGGATTTCGTCGCACACAGAGCCGTTCACGTTTGAACTCACGTGACTTGCTGCATGCTCTCATTCACGTTCTCCACATTCATAACCCAGCAACGTCGGGTTATTACCAGGTTATTACTGATATCAACCCAAATTGGGTCAAATCAAGCCAGAATCCTAACCCAACAGTCTCAACCGAGGGTTTGGATTGAAACAATTACCAGCGTGTTTTATATGTGTAGGCTATAAAAAAGTACACAGTGTATGTTTTTGCTTAATCGCTTGCAAATATAAGATTGTTAGGCCATACATACCCCGTAATATTAGAATAGGTACCCCTTAGTTTCAAAATACTTACAGTAGAAATAATTTGTAATTTTACAGATTATTACTCCTTTATTCCCCAAACTTCGCATATTGTTACCTTATACCTACACGGAGGTAACTGAATAGGTACACTGTAATTACAAAAAAGTTACACTGTAAATTCTGTTTGCTTGCGCAGTACATTGTGGGTTGTAATCTAAAGCGTTTTAAAAGGGTCTCTCTTTCTCTCTCTATGTAGCGTTGAAAGTCTTTGCTCGGTTCATGTATGAAGAGATTTATTTAAAACAAACAAAAGATTAACAGTCCCTACCATGTTTTCGACTTGATTATGTTGGCTAAATAGGGTGTGTTTAATATTTAATTTAAATTGAACTGTTTTAAGTTTGATACTGTTCATTCCACATTTGTTGTGTCAGCAAATAGATTGTATTATTGGATTTTATTAAATACCTTTACTGTTTTTTGTCTCTTCTATGCAGTTTAGGTGCGGATAGAGCTCCACACAGGTGTCACATTAAAACAGGATTCTTTCTGCTACTTACATTAGTGTTCTTATTGACTGCCATTACTTACGTCTCTGAATTCCCTCTCAAGACTGCTGTGCTCCCTGACACCTTGTATAAAAAAGTGCTAAATCAGATACGCTCCTATTATGTGGTGACTGAGTACCTATCTGCCAGTGAAAATCAAACAATATTTTTAGCACCCAACAGTGTCCAACAGAGTCCTACACAAACCACAGACATTTTGGTGCATCATCATGTGGCTCATCCAAGCAACTATCATTTCATTCTGGACGAACCTGATAAATGCAAGCAGGATCTGTTCCTGGTCTTGATGGTCCCTGTGGCCCCCCATGAGGTAGAGGCTCGTAACGCCATCCGCAGCACATGGGGGAATGAGAGCTCAGTGCAGGGAAAAGCAGTGCTGACTCTGTTCTTGGTGGGTTTGACTGGAGGAGCCGAAGCTCAACAGCAGCTGGAGGAAGAGAGTCGACAACGCAGAGATTTGCTGCAGAGCAACTTTGTGGACTCCTACTTCAATCTGACCATAAAGACCATGGTGATCATGGACTGGTTGGCCACTCGTTGCCCTCAAGCAGCTTATGCTATGAAGGTTGATTCTGACATGTACATAAACCTGGAGAACCTGATGAGCCTCTTATTGTCACCCAACACACCCGGACAGAACTACATCACAGGGCATTTGATGTGGGACCGGCCTGTTATCAGAGACAAAAACTCTAAATGGTACGTGGCAGAGGAATTGTACCCTGAACCGAAATACCCCACGTACCTGCTGGGAATGGGATATGTTTTTTCCAATGACCTTTCAGAAAAAATTGTTGATGCTTCCAAGGAAGTAAAAGCCTTTAACATAGAAGACGCATATGTGGGTGCTTGTCTGAAACAGTTGGGCGTTGCACCCTCATCTCCCCCAGACCCTTCACAGTTTAGAGCCTATCTGGGACAATATAATCGAGAAGATTTTCTCAGAGTTATTACGACAATCATGCGATCCCCACAGCAGCTAATAGACATTTGGAAGGATGTAAAGAGGCCCATATAAAACAAATCAAAATGGAGTAGATTAGTGGTAGCCTGCATGATTTTATTTATAAAAGACTATTAGACAATTGCAGACACAATCAGTGAAATAAAGACAAAAAAAATTAAATGCTATTTGTTTGTATAGCTCATACAGTAAATATTTATTTATAAATGTATATTTTTAAATTAATCTGTTATTTTTTTATATTTAGTTATATCTGACCCTGGAGCACAAAACCAGTCATAAGTAGCACGGGTATATTTGTAGCAATAGCCATAAATACATTGTATGGGTCAAAATTATAGATTTTTCTTTTATGCCAAAAATCTTTAGGATATTAGGTAAAGATCATGTTCCATGAAGATATTTTGTAAATTTCCTACCGTAAATATATTAAAACTGAATTTTTGATTAGTAATATGCATTGCTAAGAACTTCATTTGGACAGCAGATTTTCAAATAGTTGTATCTCAGCCAAATATTGTCCTATCCTAACAAACCATACATCAATGGAAAGCTTATTACTTCAAATGTCAGATGATGTATAAATCTTAATTAAAAAAATTGACCCTTATGACTGTGGTCCAGGGTCATATATTTAATTATATACATATAATTATTATACAGAATAATGCACTTATACTGTCATTATGCATTATTGCATTTAGAATTTTATTTTAGATTTTAAATTTTAAAAAAGAATTTTATTTGATCGTTGTTGTTTTCAACTCTGTCCGACTCAAGTGTTGACAAGGTCACATTGGCACCATCATCGTGTATTTTGCATGTCATGCAAATAATGTTGGTAAGGTGAGGTGGCAGCTTCCAGACTATTATAATGCCACAGATCTTCAAGACATTATATTCAGAACCATCTGAAATGTTAGCAGTTATCTTAAGATGCTTATTCCTATTTTTAAGTTCCAGCTGGCATCAGAAACATAACACTTGCAGATAGAGGAAAACGATTAAAAGATGGGTGGTAACATGATCCTTCTGAGTAGCAAAATGTTTCTGGAACTTTGCCAGCTCACTGTGACACCCCATAGCCTCAGGTGTTTTTAAAGGATCCAATAGGTCAGAAGAAAGGAGCTCAGATACTGTGACTCTGAGATATGTACAGTATCGCTGTTACAAGCCAAGATAAGGTATGTTCAAATATTTCATAGATTTGATTTTGTGTTGTGCAATGTCTTCTTAGATTAAATTATACACTCTTAAGAAAATAGTTCTAAACTGTACCAAATTAGGGTTCTTTGGCTCGTAACAATAGCAGAACCCTTTTTGGTGCTAAATAAAACCATTTTTATAAGGTTCAATAAAGAACCATGTTTGAAAGTGCAATGTAGGACATTAATGGTGTTATAAATAACCTTTTTAAATAATATATTTGAATAAAATTAGTATGTTAGTACTTTATATTATTTATATGAGCATTATCATATTAGGTAGCCTGTCTTTGCTCTATCAACAGTTATTAGATGAATACATTAATAAATGACAACTAAGACTAAATACATTACATAAAACCCAAAATAGAAATAAATGTAATGAAGGCCACATTCCAGTGAAATATGAACCCGATCTCATGAAAGGGCGTATAAATAGTACGCCAAATAAAAACGAAAAGTCAATTTTTGCGTATCGATACCACGAGTTTTTGTTTTTATTTGGCGTACTATTTATATGCATTTTAATGAGACCGGGCTTGAAATATCTACACAATCCTCTATGGTATCCATTAATATGTGTATTTTTTGCTGTAATTAAATGGCACTTCCACTCATGATGTTGTGGGATGTGAAACCATCTGAAATAGGCCTACACAATTGAGTTTAGAGTTACAATGTGTCACCTCAATTTGATTATGTAAAAACAATGCTTATGAAGGCCAAAAGAAGCAAAAAATAAATTCAATATCTCTGTTACTTTGTAGAGAAGAGGAGCAAAGTATCCTTAACTGAACAGAGCTGCTTACACTTGCACGTTCTGTTTAACTAAAAAGAGAAAAACCCTTGATTAGTTGGAAACCAGTTACAATTTGAACATTTTAATAATTTACCTGTTGATAGTGTGTTGACGGTCTGTGTAGTTGGATGGTTGAGCACTAGAAAATCAATACTGAAGGTGGCTTTGGCAGTTAAAGATTTGAAACATAAAAAGGCGGAAAAGAACATCTCGGGTTACTTATGTAACCATGGTTCCCTGAGTAGGGAACAAGACACTGCGTCCTCTAGGGGTCGCTATGGGGGAACGCCTCATCGTGACCCGTGTCTGAAGCATACATTGAAAAAACACCAACTCGTTGGCCGGCGACAGCCATGACGTCACTACCGGTGCGACTATAGTATAAATAGGCGCCGGGAGCACACATCATTCACTTCTTCGTCTGAAGCTTGCATCCGCAGCATGGCAAGAAACCTAGAGGACGCAGTGTCTCGTTCCCTACTCAGGGAACCATGGTTACATAAGTAACCTGAGACGTTCCCTTTCATGGGAACTTCGAACTGCGTCCTCTAGGGGTCGCTATGGGGAATGGTATACCCACGCCACCATGCCGAGGGGAGTGCATGCCAGAACCATGGCGAGTACTAAGTACCAACTCTACCATATTGCTATGGGAGTCAGCCTGGGACGTTTAGACGGCTGTCAGTGACATTATTCCCTACGGCAAAAGGCCTAGGCTACATACCCCCAAAAAAACTTACCTGTTAGGGCCAGAACTCCTGGGCCCGGGGTAGAGCTCAAGGCTTGGAATCAGGAATAGATTCCTTTAAGGGAATACGACCAAGAGCCTAGAATCATACTAGTCTTGGCCTGTCACACAGGGGCTACCGCACGTTTCTCTTTGTATGTGCTGAAGGAATGGTCTCAACAGATTCCTAGTAGCAACACCCTGTTAAAGTAGGTATCCAGAGGATACATAGGAGGAGTGGTGCCCAAGGCGGAACCGGGGTTTTAAACCACTCAGAAAGAGCACAAAGCTGTTGCGCGTAGCTCTTACCGTACAGGATTTTAGAAAAGTGGGCAAAGCATAACGTGCACACTTACCAGCTATGTGGATTTCAGAAATACCATTCTAGGGGTTCTCGTGGCACCCTGAAAGAGCAGCCTATAGATAGAAATAGCGCATCTTTCCTATGTCTACGGCTATAATGCTGGAGTGGCTAGCAGTATATCTGTAGCTGAGGGAGCAAACATCCAGCTCTCAATCGAGAGGGAGCTCAACCTACAGCATGTTCCAATGGTGGAACAGCTAGCAGTTATTTAGCTGAGGGAGCAACACACCCAGTTCTCAATTCGAGAAGGGGGCTCGACCT
>NW_015506165.1:5938-6585 GCF_001515645.1 Sinocyclocheilus grahami
GATTTTAGAAAAGTGGGCAAAGCATAACGTGCACACTTACCACTTTTGTGGATTTTAGAAAGTGGGCAAAGCATAACATGCACACTAACCAGCTATATGGATTTTAGAAAGTGTGCAAAACATAACGTGCACACTTACCACTTATGTGGATCTGTAGAAAAGGGTGCAAAGCTTACGTGTGCACTTACCATAGTATTTGGATTTAGAGTTTTCCAAGCATCTGCTTGCAGATACCCGGAAGTACTGGGCCAAACGGGAGAGGCAAGCTCCAATACAACCCTCAAGGTGAGGGGAGCGATGCTTCCAGAGTGTGTCGATAGAGACACACTAGTTGAGTGGAGCCCAAGGTACCGGGGTCTAAACCAACTCAGAGAAAGGGAACAAGATCAATAACGTGTAACCCTTACCATACAGGATTTTAGAAAAGTGGGCAAAGCATAACGTGCACACTAACCAGCTATCTGGATTTTAGAAAGTGAGCAAAGCATAACGTGCACACTTACCACTTATGTGGATTTGTAGAAAAGTGCACAAAGCTTAACGTGTGCACTTACCATAGTATTTGGATTTTAGAGTTTTCCAAGCATCTGCTCACAGCCAAACGGGAGAGGCAAGCTCAAATACAACCCTCAAAGGTGAGGGGAGCA
>NW_015506165.1:7349-7666 GCF_001515645.1 Sinocyclocheilus grahami
TATCACTCTGATCCGGACAAAAGCGCTGACGCCCTGTCTGGATCACATACCTTAGGTCTTTTACTTACCTTCCTTTGACCCGCGATTCTTCCTACCCCTACCCATGGGCGGGGGAGGAGCGTGAGCCGCGACACTAGCCTTCTGAGCCAGTCTCTGATCCTCAAACCGAGACGGGCTAGGACCCCTGGGTTTGTTCGGGCTCAGACCCGGACTTCGTGAAGGCCGCTATCCCGGTCTTTCAGCAGGTCAGCCTGATATGCTTAGAGCATCACCATCGTGTGCAATGAAGCGACAGCCCGACCTGCTGCTGCTGCGTA
>NW_015506165.1:7719-8048 GCF_001515645.1 Sinocyclocheilus grahami
CATTCCGTCTCAATGTTTATATGGAAAACAGGAAGAAAGGAAGGCTCACCTGAGCTGGTGGGTTATGGCCAGAAAAATAACGTTTATCGAGATACTTCGTGACGTCACTTTCTTCCCCCGCTTCACAGCAAGTAAAGCCTCGCCGTGGCGCAATCCATAATTTCCAAAAGCTCATCATACGCAGGGCAGGAGGATTGGGAAGGCTCAGTCTCAGCTTCTTTGCCCTCCTCAGACATTTTCTGCTTTTGCTGGGCTGATCCCAGCAGAGCACTGGCCCCTGAATCAGACAATGTTAATGAAATAACATCATCCTCCAGCGGCTCACTCTC
>NW_015506165.1:8116-16414 GCF_001515645.1 Sinocyclocheilus grahami
CCCCGAGCTCACCCCCTCCCATGCTCCCTGAACCGCGGGAAGCAGATAGCTGCCCCTTTTTCCTCGAAAAGAGAGACAAACGAGAGCGGAGCTTTCCCCTTGGAAAAAACGCTCGCAGTGCACGCCGATTGCCCCCTCGGAGGCATCGCGTGCGTGCTCTTCGCCCAAATAAATAACGGATAGATCGTGTGTGTCATCAGATGTTAAACAACGTCAACACGGATGCACACATCCTTAAACGCTTTGCTAGTGCTCGCCATAATGAGATGAATAGAGATCGCTCTTACCACAGAAATGCACGCTTCAAACAAAACAGTCAATGAAGACGAAGAAGAGAATGATGTGTGCTCCCGGCGCCTATTTATACTATAGTCGCACCGGTAGTGACGTCATGGCTGTCGCCGGCCAACGAGTTGGTGTTTTTTCAATGTATGCTTCAGACACAGGTCACGACGAGGCGTTCCCCATAGCGACCCCTAGAGGACGCAGTTCGAAGTTCCCATGAAAGGGAACCCTAAACTCTGACACAAAGAACCATTTCAGCATAAAAGGGTTCTTCAGGAAGATATGGTTCTAAATAGAACTGTTACTAAGTGCAGAGAACCTTTAAATAACCATCTTTATAGTGTGTATGTCTGGTTTTTAGTGCGGAGAAAGTATTGAATTTGCATCAGGAAAATGCAAAATATGATTTTGATGAGGAGCCTTCAAGCCTCTAAGCACAGTGGTCAAAATTATTTGCCTGTTTCCTGAGAGAAGCACTGCATTTTTGCATTTGAATAACTCTGTGACAAAGACCAACTTTGAAAAAAAAGAAAGAAAAAATTCAAATTTAAAGGGACAGTTTGCCTAAAAATTTAAATTTTTTCATTGTGTACTTAACCTCAGGTCTTTCAAAACATGCATGACTTTGGCTTAATATGTGAAGAACAAAAGGCAAATTTTTGTGCCAACTATCCCTATAAAATTTAAATCTGAATAAGAAATTCAAGCTAGAAATAAAATTACTTTTTAAATGAAAACTTCATTTTCTTTTCAGCCTCGTTCAGATGTTCTGTAAGAGTTGGCTACTGGTTGGTCTCTTCATCCTACTTAATATTTTAGTGCTGTATTTCACTGCTATTACCCTTGAAACAAGAAAGTGGCAGAAAATGGTGAGAAAAACAGGGAACCCCCATGTTGCTTACCCTCAAAATTACAGATTTATCCTCGACCAGCCAAAGAAGTGTGAACAGCAAAAGCCCTTTGTGGTGATTATCGTCCCTGTGGCCCCGCAGAACGTCGAGGCACGTAACGCCATCAGGATAACATGGGGCAGCGAGGAGCTCGTCTGGGACAAACTGGTGCTGGTTCTCTTTCTTCTGGGCTCACAAAGTGGTAACGAAACACTGCAGGAGCAACTCCAGAATGAGAGCAAGGAGTATCAAGACCTTCTCCAGAGCAACTTCCTGGATTCCTACAGGAATCTGACCATTAAGACCTTGGTGATGATGGAATGGCTCAACGGGAATTGTCCACAGGCGTCCTACGGAGCAAAAGTTGATGCTGATGTGCTCCTCAATATGAAAAACCTATTACATATGCTTGTGAGTCTGAAATCACTACAACATAACTACATCACCGGCCTAGTATTGTCTGGAAACAATGTCTTGAGAGATCAATCCAGCAAGTTTTATGTCCCTCATGATGTGTATCCTAAATCCAGATATCCTCCGTATCCTCTGGGCATGTGTTATATCTTTTCCATGGACTTACCAGAGAAGATCCTGCACATCTCGAGGCATATCAGACCTATTTTTATTGAGGACGCATATCTGGGCATGTGCTTGAAGCGTTTGGGAATCGCACCTAAGAAACCACCAAATATTGGACAGTTTGTGGTCAAACCACCACAACGATTCAATCGCTGTTACTATTCTAGACGAATAGCAATACTCACAGACAGCCAGACTCAGCTGATTTCCTATTGGATGGATATTCACTCAACCAAAAGACCCTGCTGAAAAAACCTGCTTGGAGTCTAAATTTATTTTTCTAGAAATGAAAAGATCTGTAGTTACAGGCTCAGCTTAATGTATTTTTACAACAGCAGCCTGTTTGTTTAACCCGATAGTTGTGTGTCCTTGTATTGTTTGATACATTTCCATACTAAGTGATATACTCGATCTATGAATTTGAAACGTAAAACAACACTGTCTTTACAACACTCCTTTTACACCTTTTATGTAAATGAACACTGACTCATTCAGGACACAAATCATTTTTGTAAAAAAAAATTATAAAATATATTTGTTTGAAATCTAAATATATATTGCCATTTTATGAAATAAATGAATAATAAATGAAAAATAAATGAAAAAAATAACTAAAAAATAGCTGAATTTAAAGACCTACTCTGGCATCTGAAAATATTAAGCATACAGATTTAATGACCACATATTAATATGAAATATTTGTATTTAAAAGAATAGTTCACCCAGAAAAAAAAATGTTTGGTCACAGATGTTTGTTTCTTTATTGGAACAGATTTGGAGAAATTTCACGTCACATGCTCACCAATAGATCCTCTGAAGTGAATGGGTGCCGTCAGAATGAGAGTCCAAACAGCTGGTAAAAACATCAGAATAAAAAGTAATCCACACGACTCCAGTCTATCAATTAATGTCTTGTGAAGTGAAAATCTGCATACCTCCACTATAAAGATTTTCTAAACTTCAAACTTTTGCGTCTGACTAAAATATGAATTATTGATCCTCTACAGTGAATGGGTGCCATCAGAATGAGAGAGCTGATAAAAATAAAACAATAATCCACAAGTACTATAATTCACATGACCCCAATCCATCGATTAATGTTGAAAAACTGCATGCATGCATTAATAAAACTATTTACATTTCAAAACGTTGCTTCATCAGGAGAGAAATATGGACAGATCAAGCACTGTTTACAAGTTTACTTGTGGATTATTGTGATGTTTTAACAGCTGTTTGGACTCTCATTCTGACGGCACCCATTCACTGCAGAGGATCCATTGGTGAGCAAGTGATACATTTCTCCAAATTTGAACAAACAAACTCATCTACATCCTGGATGACCTGAGCGTGAGTAAATCTTAAGCAAGTTGCCATTTTTGGGTAACCTATTCCTTTAAAAATCCATTTGTCATCATTTTAAATAACCTAGTAATATTAAATATAAAATATAGATTATACACTACCCCATTAATGTAACATCTTGATGTTGATAAAAAGGTCCATGAACACATCATCTACTCACATACTGCTTGTAAAACCCATAAATTCTGTGGTTGACAAAATAAATAGAGCTCTTTTTGAGGACTGACTAAAAAGCATGTGCTAAAAGCAATTGTGACCCTGGAGCACAAAACCACTCTTAAATCACACGGGTATGTTTGTAGCAATAGCCAACAATACATTGTATGGGTCAAAATTATTCTTTTATGCCAAAAATCATTATAGGATATTAAGTTAAGATCATGTTCCATGAAGATATTTTGTAAATTTCCTAGCCTAAATATATCAAAACTTAATTTTTAATTAGTAATATGCATTGCTGAGGACTTCATTTGGACAACTTTAAAGGCGATTTTCTCAATATTATGATTTTTTTTTGCACCCTCAGAATCCAGATTTTCAAATAGTTGTATCTCGGCCAAATATTGCCTAACAAACCATACATCAATGGAAGGGTTCAAAGGGTCAGCTTGTTCTGTTTATTGTGAAGAAGATTTGGGGATTTTGGACAATTGTATATGACCCTTTCTATGCAAAAACTAAAAAACTAAAAATTTGACACTTATGACTGGTTTTGTAGTCCGGGGTCACAATTTTGCTTCCGGCAGGGTATGCTAACCATACACCACTCTCTCATAAGCAGACCAGATAGTCAACACAAAATTAACAGTTTATATATATTATATTATTTATATATTTACATATACATATATCCATAGCCTGCATGGACAATATAACCTCAGAATAGGAACTTTGGATTTAAATCTGCTACTGCTTTAGAGTCACTAGAGGGCAGCAAAGTTTTAACCTTCTCTCTTGAAGTTTTTTATGCGGAAACTAAATATTTACTGACACAAATGACTGACACAAAATATAGGCTTAACAAATACCATACTACAGGGTCTACAAACACCATATACCGTTTTTTTTGCAGTAGGCCTACATTGTGGTGACTTGATAACCACCAGCTGTCAAGAAAACATTACAATGAGTTCAATGTATAAATGAATTTAAATTGAAGGATTCCCCCCCCCCCCCAAAACCAAAACATTACATAGGTAACCCATTTCCGAGCGCGGGTGTGGCTAGGGGCGGGAGACACCTGTTGTTTTACAGATGGAGGCTCTTGTTTGCTGGCACAAACATCGATTGAGTTACTTACTGGATATTTGTGTTAAAGTGCTGGACTTGGCTGTCTAAACGGCAGGAGCGTGAAACGCAGAACCACGCATCACAAACGCGTTTCAGAGGCGTTCACCTGGCGTCTGATGTAAGTAATAATATTATTATTATTACATATACTGTACGTTTATTTCGAGAGTTTGATTCGTAGTCCTTTGTCGTACTTTATGGTGTAGGCTACAGTAGTGAAAAAGAAACCGGTGGTAGTGGGGTTGTCAGTTACCGCGTTTCGAACTAATATCGCGAGAAATGCGTGTATTTAAGAGGAAGACGGCGGATATTGTGTGTCAGATTTTTAAAAATAAATATTGTCAAGATATTATCCCAAACTACAATTACTAGTTCCATGTTAGGTTAAATGTATAAGTTCATAATGTAAATTTAATCTTAAAATTGCTTGTTAGCTAATTGTTTTAGTAGGCTGACCCATTCATTAATGAAATGAGTAATTTACTCATACTAGCTACTACTAGCCTATAACTAGAACTATTAATAATACAACAATGTATTTCAGAATTGGGTAAAGACAATAAGCCAGGGCCAACAATTAGGGAACACTTTAAAATAAATCAGCGTAATATGATACATGAAACTATTTTATAACATAATTGAAATAGTTTAGTGTAAGGGAGTCGTTTGGAACATATTTAACACAAAACCAAATAAAAAAACTAGGCTAGTGTATGAGAAAGTTGACCTGTATTCACCCTATACGCCATCATACACGAAACCTTTGGTTTCTAGTGAGAAGCATTGAGTTTCAGCCTCATTTAAAATGCAAGTGTAAGTTCACACCTGCCTTACCTTTCCAATTCAATAGAATAAGTCGTAGAAACCTGACAAGGGTGTGAGTCTCGCGCGAAACGTCAGCGTTTGACCAGCCAAACCAGATGTAACTGACACTCATATGTCTGGGGTCTCTCTGCAACTTTTGTTGAGTTTGGCATACAGCCATAACTATTAACTGAAGCAGTAGCCTACCTGCATCGATAACATGTGATTTGTGTGTGACTCCAACTTTTAGGCCTTGTTCAGACAAGTTCAACTGATTTTTTGTTTGATTGCATCTCCATCTAAAAGGTCAAATCAGATTTCAAGTAGTTTTTCGTAATTCGGGAGAAACAGCACATTAGTTTTTATATAAATTATGCATTATTGTTTGAAAAACAGAACTATGATCTGTCTAACACTCAGCATTCAGAGATACATATATATTTAGTGAGGTAAATTTCTGCTAATTAAATATATGGGTCATTCTGTGCCAACTCAACCAAAGGTCTGCAGCAAAAAAAATTTTAATTATTTTTTTTCTAGTGAAAGAAATACATGAATGAAGAACACAGACGAAATATTAAATGTCACAGATGTATATTTACTGAGTAATCCACTATTTTGTAAAGGGGGGTCTAAATGACAATTATCACCTGACGTTTGGAGCTTAAATAAAGGGGGGTAAAAATGTCTTTAGAAAGATGGCAGCATCATAATTTTTTTTATACAGAGATTGGTAGGTCTATTAGTAAAATCTATTAATTGTAACGATCTTTGTTACATTATATGTATACTGTTGGTGACCGTTCAAAAATAGGAAGTAGTATTTCTTGTCTCCCCCCCAATCCGTGTATCATTCGAGCATTCGTTTTTTTAATTTAATATTGAAAGTAGAAAAATTTGAAATGTCTTTGTCGTACTTTATGGTGTAGGCTACAGTAGTGAAAAAGAAACCGGTGGTAGTGGGGTTGTCAGTTACCGCGTTTCGAACTAATATCGCGAGAAATGCGTGTATTTAAGAGGAAGATGGCGGATATTGTGTATCAGATTTTTTTAAATAAATATTGTCAAGATATTATCCCAAACTACAATTACTAGTTCCATGTTAGGTTAAATGTATAAGTTCATAATGTAAATTTAATCTTAAAATTGCTTGTTAGCTAATTGTTTTAGTAGGCTGACCCATTCATTAATGAAATGAGTAATTTACTCATACTAGCTACTACTAGCCTATAACTAGAACTATTAATAATACAACAATGTATTTCAGAATTGGGTAAAGACAATAAGCCAGGGCCAACAATTAGGGAACACTTTAAAATAAATCAGCGTAATATGATACATGAAACTATTTTATAACATAATTGAAATAGTTTAGTGTAAGGGAGTCGTTTGGAACATATTTAACACAAAACCAAATAAAAAAACTAGGCTAGTGTATGAGAAAGTTGACCTGTATTCACCCTATACGCCATCATACACGAAACCTTTGGTTTCTAGTGAGAAGCATTGAGTTTCAGCCTCATTTAAAATGCAAGTGTAAGTTCACACCTGCCTTACCTTTCCAATTCAATAGAATAAGTCGTAGAAACCTGACAAGGGTGTGAGTCTCGCGCGAAACGTCAGCGTTTGACCAGCCAAACCAGATGTAACTGACACTCATATGTCTGGGGTCTCTCTGCAACTTTTGTTGAGTTTGGCATACAGCCATAACTATTAACTGAAGCAGTAGCCTACCTGCATCGATAACATGTGATTTGTGTGTGACTCCAACTTTTAGGCCTTGTTCAGACAAGTTCAACTGATTTTTTGTTTGATTGCATCTCCATCTAAAAGGTCAAATCAGATTTCAAGTAGTTTTTCGTAATTCGGGAGAAACAGCACATTAGTTTTTATATAAATTATGCATTATTGTTTGAAAAACAGAACTATGATCTGTCTAACACTCAGCATTCAGAGATACATATATATTTAGTGAGGTAAATTTCTGCTAATTAAATATATGGGTCATTCTGTGCCAACTCAACCAAAGGTCTGCAGCAAAAAAAATTTTAATTATTTTTTTTCTAGTGAAAGAAATACATGAATGAAGAACACAGACGAAATATTAAATGTCACAGATGTATATTTACTGAGTAATCCACTATTTTGTAAAGGGGGGTCTAAATGACAATTATCACCTGACGTTTGGAGCTTAAATAAAGGGGGGTAAAAATGTCTTTAGAAAGATGGCAGCATCATAATTTTTTTTATACAGAGATTGGTAGGTCTATTAGTAAAATCTATTAATTGTAACGATCTTTGTTACATTATATGTATACTGTTGGTGACCGTTCAAAAATAGGAAGTAGTATTTCTTGTCTCCCCCCCAATCCGTGTATCATTCGAGCATTCGTTTTTTTAATTTAATATTGAAAGTAGAAAAATTTGAAAACGGCTCCTTTTTCATGGTTTTGTTTTTTTCCCAAAAAACGAAAAACTAGAATTCAGCTTAAATTTTAGTTTTTCGTTCTTGGGTGGAAAAATTAATAAACAGCTTGAATTCAAGAATTCCCTGTGGTTGATGTTTGTGGCATGCGCCAGAAAGATGCTCAAGGAGACCGAGACGCGCTAAAGCAGCGCATTCTGTTGTTCTTTTTATTTTTCAAAGGCATGACATTTTGTAGTTATTTTGAACGTAATGTTACACAAATAAAAATAAATTTTACCATACGACTATAAATGACAGAGTATATTAAGTTATTTCCCCTCGATGTGGAAAAAATCCAACTGAACATCATTCAGTACTAAATATTAATTTAAACTGCTTTAAATATGACTGCTGCTTATTTCCTGTGCACTTCAATACTGGTCTGCGCTTGACTGTAGTCGCGTCTGTCTGCTTATTGAGTTTATTTAACCCATCGCAATTTATTGTAACTGTGTGAACTAGAGTGACTACTCACCTTAATGTTGTTCTAAAGGCTTATTACTTAATACCATTAATTTGTCCTGCTCGCACTTGCCAATTTAATGGCGACTGGTGACTTTATTTATTTAATTTTTTTTAAGTGGATGCATATCTGTCGTAAAATAATCCTATGCATCTCGT
>NW_015506165.1:16486-23897 GCF_001515645.1 Sinocyclocheilus grahami
CCCCCCCATATTAAGCATATCTTAATATTCTTTAAGATTCTGGTTCTTAAACTTTTATTTTAAAATCTTAATTTTTAAGGCCCTACTGTATACGTGTCAATCCCAGAGATATGGGGTTCCTAATGTGACTCCATGTCCAAATTATTTAATTTTACTCATTGTTAATGGTTAAAAATCAAATGTGGGCCACTTAGCATAGAGCACATACTTATTGTATTAAAAGAAGAATGTATGTAGAACAAATAAAATTGTTTCCCTCGATCAAAATGTTCTTTTTCCATAAGTATGCATGCCAGTAACTCAAGAAGTATTAAACCTATCTTGATAAGATTTTAGATAGTTAATTCTCAGAGATATCAGGATCTCAATGTGGCTTCATGTCCAAATTTTTGAATTGTACCCATTTTCATTGGTTGAAAACCAAATGTGGCTTTGTGCTTATCTAGTCTTGATTGCAATTATGCCAAAAAATAAAAAATAATCCAGTGTTTAGGAACGTATAGTGTGACATGTCAGAGTATGTTTAACCAGGATTAATGGTTAACTCTGGGTCGGAATGAGCAATGTGAAACAAAAGATTGCACAGGAGTGGGGTTTAGAATTATAATGGGTTAACAATTTTTTTGGTTTTGAAATACCTTACATGTTTCAAAGTTTGAGGTACTATCGGTGATTCTGCCAAATATGCCATTTAGCAGTGCTTGATACTTATTGGTTTATGACTATGCTTCACATGTTATAACATGAGGAAACTCTAATGCTTTAACAACCCAGCTGAGGCAAATCTTGTTTAGTTGATGTAAACACAATGTGTAAGGGGAGCAACCACATGCCTCAACTTGACTATTTTTAACAGGCAGACAGGTCTGTTCTATGCGGTTGTTTTGATAGAGAAACAAGGTACATTTCTAGTTTCAGCATTATTTATCCTTCAGACATTCCTCTTTAAATAAATACATATTAGCTATATGCAAAGTGACCCAAATTTGGTTAACCATATTTGGATAATGGTTAATAATAGCCACATTGAGTTCCCCATATCTATTCAATCAAATCATATAGGGAATTGGAAAACAAACAAGTGCTTTTCCCCCCATTTTTTAACCTTTGTTACAGTCTAAGTTAATCTAGGGAAGACCACAACAGAAAATAAATGGTTGGTGGTGAGACGGCAGAGAAAACACCGTCTCCAGACCCAGAAAAGCTACAATAACCCAAACAACCAACGAACAAATGCAGCAAAAAGAAGTTTTTATTTACAAAGAACAGAGAAATAACAAAAAGGGTATTAACTTTAGAAGAGGGGCAAAGCCAAAATAACAAACATAAGACCTTCCTACTAAACTCAAAACAAAAGACAGAAGTTAAAAACTCAATATTTATTATGGACAATGGAAGTTAACACTCACTTCTCTTTAGATAAGGCCTCTGTCATAGATGTAATCAATGAAACAGGACAGAAGCTCTATTTCCGACAGTCTCAACACAATTGAGAGAAAGATACACCAAATCACCAAACTAAGGCTCCTAAGGACGAAACCTCAGTCGCCGCACACCATCCAGCCACCACCAACTGCTGGTCTAAGGGTAGCTGTAGTTTAAATACTCTCTCTCCTCTCCAATCACTCAATCACTGCAGAGCTCTTAATTAACCTCAGGTGGGGATACTGGTTCTGCGGGGAGGGAGAGAGAACACAAGGCACAGCAATGGAACCTACGGCTCTGGACGTAACACCCCCACCACCAAAGATTATAACCACCCATTGGTTATAAAACTAAAGCACTAAATTACAAAACACTCATTAACTGTCCAAGGAATGAACTCTAGACAGGGCATCAGCAATGATGTTGTCAGCTCCTTTCTTGTGACAGATGTCAAGATGGTCTTCCTGTACACACCATTGGCATGTAATTCCACAAAGCTTGCTAAAATCAACAGATTTTACTAATAGACCTACCAATTTCTATGTAAAAATAACATAATGATGCTGCAATCTTTCTAAAGTAATTTGGCTCTGAATCTCAGGGTGAAAATTGTCATTTTGATCCCTCTTTGGAAAAAATTGGATTACTCCGTAAATACACATCCATGACATTTAAAGGAATAGTTCACCCAAAAATGAAAATTCTGCCATTAATTACTCACCCTCATGTTGTTCCAAACCTGTAAGACCTTCGTTCATCTTTGGAACACAAATTAAGATATTTTTGATGAAATCTGAGAGCTTTCTGACCCTCCCATAGACAGCAATGATATTACCACGATCAATGCACAGAAACGTATAGGAGATCGTTAAAATAATCCATGTGACATCAGGGGTTCAACTGTATTTTTACAAAGCTACGAGAATACTTTTTGTGCACAAAGAAAACAAAAATAACGACTTTATTCAACAATTCGTCTCCTCCATGTCACCCTATAGCGCCATTTTGGAGAGTATCACATACGTAAACAACGAATGCTGTTCTGTGTCAGCAGCACCGTACATGGATATGCTGTTTTAGTCATTTACGCTTTAATCTGAACGTAAATTATTATTGTTATTTACGTATGTGATACTCTCCAAAATAGAGTATAGCTAGGACTAGGCTTAATCTCTGTCCGGGAAACCGCCCCAAAATAACGTCTCTCAGTAGACATTAGAGGAACTGGTCTTTCTGGTGTAACAGGCAGGTCTGGTAAAATAGTAAATTAGTCATTATAATGTGTTGAAGAGAAGGAAATGCAAGCTTCATTATCGCTGCTAAAGGTATGTCCGAAATTACCGGCATTTCAAAAAAGGTGTTTGGATTTATTTAATTCATTTAGAGCCATACCCTTTTAAATAGAATGCTATATGATTTGTTCAAAACAAGTCTTACTTTTTGTTGTTACAAATGTGTTGTTGTGCTCAGGAGTGTCATTATGTATAAGGTTGGGAAAGTATCCGTAAATGCCAGAACGTAAGGGATTCAGTTCATTGTAAAGCACAAATACGTGCACAGTTTGCTTTGTTCTGTCTATTTCTACAATTCAAAATGATAAAAAAAAATTGTTCAAAAATTGAAAATGTTTGTGCATTAAATTACAGCTAGAAAATGTCTTATTCATTTGTGGTATATATTGTGAACTTAACTTTAATATGTATTTGAGGGAGGTGTTTATGTTCAGTATTTGTGGATATTGTATGTGAACTGCATATGTGGTTTGACACATACATTTGTTGACACTGTAATCATGATTGTGTCTTGAGTTTTAGTACTCAAGACTCCAGAAATGTTGTTATGGTCTTGTCATGGACTTGGGAGCATTTGGACTCTAGCTTGAATCAGACTAGTGTGGAATCAGATTTTATTCCCGTGATCGGACAGGTACCGAAAAAGCCCACTGATTATCATCAGCAGCTTCCTTTCACTTAAATTACTTCACTGACATAAAAAGAACTAGTGGCAATGAAGCTAACTGTGTTATCACCTCAGGTCACACGTGTCTGGGTTAACAAGTTGAACACACCACAAAGGCTACAGCCAACAGACAGCAAGCACATAGGTTCTGCATCTGCGTGAGAGGAGGCAACGTCCGCTCAGGTCTTACATGCACATTGACTTGGTTTTGCACTAATCAGTTGTTCGCACACTTTAGTGGTACAACAGCTTATCACTGGCGTAGTACCCCTAAAGGGATGACTTGTAAACATATTTACCCCCCCCCCCCCCCAAAAAAAAAAAGCAGATTAGTACCTTATACTAGACTTGCTATTGAACAGATATTAATTCAACCAGCAATCCATATTGAGGTAGAAACATTCCAAGTATTAGGATATACTGCAATATTTACTTGATGGTTACACTACATGACATTTTTTCAGTCAAAAAATGCCAACGTTTCCTAAAAATGGTTTAAAAGTGTTTCAAAAACACATGAAGCCAACATCAGTACAAGCATACTGTTAAGAACTTGTTTACTAGACACTTACTTGTCTGTGACTCTTTCTGATCTCTTTCAGTTGTGCCTCATCAAGACAGATGTCCTGCAACAAGAGTTTCCTGGTTTTTCTCCTGGTTCCAGGAACTGCTTTACTGCTGTATCTCTCTTATTCCCATATGACAACAGGGCAAGATAAGAAAGAACCACAAAGGTACCCTCTTCCAAAACGACAAAGCACAGCAGCACCAAGTAAAGATCCTGTAAAAGAAGAACCAGAAATGGACACTGTCCAGGAAGAACCAGGGTTGTACCATGTGGCCTACCCCCGAAAATATAAATTTATCATTGACCAACCAAAGATATGTGAACAGCAAAAGCCCTTCGTGGTGATTATTGTCCCGGTGCCTCCTTGGGACGCTGAGGCACGCAGTGGCATCAGGAGGACGTGGGGTGGAGAAAAGCTCATTGGGGACAAAGTAGTGGTGGTGCTGTTTATTATCGGCTTACATAGTGGAAATGATCAAGAAACGCTGCAGGTGAAACTCCAGAATGAGAGCCAGCAGTACCAAGACCTTCTCCAGAGCAACTTCCTGGATTCCTACAAGAATCTGACCATTAAAACCATGATGATGATGGAATGGCTCAACAGTAGTTGTCAACAGGCATTCTTTGCTGTGAAAGTAGATGCTGACGTGCTCCTTAACATGAACAATCTAATAAATATGCTTGTGAGTCTGAACCCAGTACCAAACAACTATATGACCGGGCTAGTGTGGTACGGAAGCACTGTCATTCGAAATCCATTCAACAAGTTTTATCTCCCCTATGACGTGTTCCCCAGAGACACATATCCGCCGTATCCTCTAGGCATGTGTTACATCATTTCTTTGGACCTGCCGCAGAAATTTTTGCAGGAATCGAAGCACATTAAGGCCATATATATAGAAGATGCATATCTTGGCATGTGTTTGGAGCGTTTGGGTATCATCCCAACTCAACCGCCAAATATAGAACAATTTGTGGTGACACCACCGCAGTACAATCGCTGTTACTATTCTGGACTGATAGCAATACTTACTGGCAACACAAATCAGATGACGTCTTATTGGACAGATATTCATTCAACCAGCAATCCATGCTGAGGTGGAAACATCCAGACTAGAGGTCTTCACGGGTCCACTTGGATCCAAAAACCCGAGACCCGAGCGGATTCGGGTCCAAAACTTCGACGAGTACCGACGAGTACCGTACCACGGTCGTGTTCGGTATTAGCGGTCTCGGGTAATTTAAGATAAACATGCTTTTCCCAAATGGACCCGATTAGACCCGAACTCTTTTAAACTATCCCGAATGTGTAGGCTACTTTCACTTTCATGTTAAGTGAGGAACGCACATAGAAAAGGAGCATATGTTTGTAACCTTGCACACAGAAATCATCTTATAGATATGAAATCCATCAGGAAAATCCACTCGCTTCATTATGCTGCGTGTTCATGCAGGGCTTTTCTTTTTTGTGTGCAGAAGCCTTTCGCCGGAGATCAGGTTGCACTAACACTAGCGAATCCATGAATTATTAGGCTATAGATTACATTTCTATCAAACTGTCACGTTTATTTTTCAAATCCACTGGTCACAATTGAAAGCCAAGCTCAGAAATAACTTGTATCCATCAGGCAGGCACTAATATAAAGTAGCCTAATAATAAATTGAATAAATGTTTAATAAATCAAAAAGTAACGGAGAAGCGGCCAAATCGGTCAGCAGGACACCGGGATTTTTCCTGACTGGCTGTAGGCTGTGCACACGTCAATGCCGTTTACGTTCGGGTCCAGTCGGGTTCGATATTAAATGCTGTCGGACTCTGGTCTAATTTCATCGGGTCTGTCTGGGGTCGGGTTTTTCTTTAAAAAAAATGTATTTGTGCACGTTGGGTTCGGGTAAGAAGCGATTCTGGTTGATTTGGGTTGGGTACAGATTTTCGGACCCGAGAAGACCTCTAATCCAGACTAATAGGACATACTGCAATATTTTGTGTCTGACTAAAAATTTTTTATATTGGATTATTGGTTCACTTTATATAAGTTTACCTTTTGTGTGTGTGTTGTGTGTGAGCATTTTATTTGTTTCAAGTGAAACCATTTGCAACATGCAGTATCCTCAGGAACAAAGACAGAAGTATTACATGTAAAAACCTGTATGTATTTTTTATGATTTAAAGTTTAAGACATGTTAAAGAACAAGAATTCATCCAGGGGAAAATAATGGAACTATTTTCCATTATTTTGGAAGCATTTTTTATTTAATAATTAAATAATTTGCTTGTTGACATTCTCTTGTTTTTACCAAACAAAATGGCACACTGTTTTGTTTGAGAACTGAACACTTACTGTTACTTACTGTTTAAAGGGTTTCTTGCATAAAGAAATATGTGTATTTTCAACTGAAACCTAAGCTTGCACACACTCATGCCCAGTGTTTGGACAGTTGCTTTGGAAATGTTACAAATTACAAGTTACCCTATTTAAAATGTAATAAGCAGTGTAACTATTTCAATTACTTTATCAAAATAATGTAACTGATTACATTTGATTACTTCTTGATAACTTTTCTACATTTCTAACAAACGTTTTCAAATATTAATCATTTTGAAACATTGAAAGCAGGTAGGGTTAATCAAATCCTTGCATAGCTATGACAGGAAACAGTGGCATCTAGCAATGCCTTGGGGAAAAATCTGTTAATCTTGAAAGAAATCAATTGCATCTGTATGTGTGTGAAAATATTCAGATATAACCCCCTTTGCAATTGTTAACATTTTGTACTGTACTTTTGAACTGTAATTCAATTACACGTTTTTCTCAGTAACTTTAACAGATTACAGTTTCATTTATTTTGTATTTACATGTAACTCGTTACTCCCCAACACTGCTCATGCCATGCTTGACAAAGAAATATGATTCTACTCTAATACGTCTGTTTGACATTTGAGTTTCTTTTTTTTTGTAATTCCTGTTATTCTTTTATACAGTGGGTACGGAAAGTATTCAGACCCCCTTAAAGTTTTCACTCTTTGTTATATTGCAGCCATTTGCTAAAATCATTTAAGTTAATTTTTTTTCCTCATTAATGTACACACAGCACCCCATATTGACAGAAAAACACTGAATTGTTGACATTTTTGCAGATTTATTAAAAAAGAAAAACTGAAATATCACATGGTCCTAAGTATTCAGACCCTTTGCTGTGACACTCATATATTTAACTCAGGTGCTGTCCATTTCTTCTGATCATCCTTGAGATGGTTCTACACCTTCATTTGAGTCCAGCTGTGTTTGATTATACTGATTGGACTTGATTAGGAAAGCCACACACCTGTCTATATAAGACCTTACAGCTCACAGTGCATGTCAGAGCAAATGAGAATCATGAGGTCAAAGGAACTGCCTGAAGAGCTCAGAGACAGAATTGTGGCAAGGCACAGATCTGGCCAAAGTTACAAAAAAA
>NW_015506165.1:26028-104244 GCF_001515645.1 Sinocyclocheilus grahami
TTAAATGGAAGACGTTTGGGATGATCAGAACCCTTCCTAGAGCTGGCCGTCCGGCCAAACTGAGCTATTGGGGGAGAAGAGCCTTGGTGAGAGAGGTAAAGAAGAACCCAAAGATCACTGTGGCTGAGCTCCAGAGATGCAGTCGGGAGATGGGAGAAAGTTTTAGAAAGTCAACCATCACTGCAGCCCTCCACCAGTCGGGGCTTTATGGCAGAGTGGCCCGATGGAAGCCTCTCCTCAGTGCAAGACACATGAAAGCCCGCATGGAGTTGTGAGATGGTGAGAAATAAGATTCTCTGGTCGGATGAGGCCAAGATAGAACTTTTTGGCCTTAATTCTAAGCGGTATGTGTGGAGAAAACCAGGCACTGCTCATCACCTGTCCAATACAGTCCCAACAGTGAAGCATGGTGGTGGCAGCATCATGCTGTTGGGGTGTTTTTCAGCTGCAGGGACAGGACGACTGGTTGCAATTGAGGGAAAGATGAATGCGGCCAAGTACAGGGATATCCTGGACGAAAACTTTCTCCAGAGTGCTCAGGACCTCAGACTGGGCCGAAGGTTTACCTTCCAACAAGACAATGACCCTAAGCACACAGCTAAAATAACGAAGGAGTGGCTTCACAACAACTCTGTGACTGTTCTTGAATAGTCCAGCCAGAGCCCTGACTTAAACCCAATTGAGCATCTCTGGAGAGACCTAAAAATGGCTGTTCACCAACGTTTACCATCCAACCTGACCGAACTGGAGAGGATCTGCAAGGAGGGATGGCAGAGGATCCCCAAATCCAGGTGTGACAAACTTGTTGCATCTTTCCCAAAAAGACTCATGGCTGTATTAGATCAAAAGGGTGCTTCTACTAAATACTGAGCAAAGGGTCTGAATACTTAGGACCATGTGATATTTCAGTTTTTCTTTTTTAATAAATCTGCAAAAATGTCAACAATTCTGTGTTTTTCTGTCAATATGGGGTGCTGTGTACATTAATGAGGAAAAAAAATTAACTTAAATGATTTTAGCAAATGGCTGCAATATAACAAAGAGTGAAAAATTTAAGGGGGTCTGAATACTTTCCGTACCCACTGTATATCCTTATATATATATATATATATATAAAGTGATGCAACTAGATTTCATTGTTGTTTTGCTTAAAGCAAAAAAATGATGTAATTTTTATTTAAATCAGCATTGAAGAAAGTAAACCAATATTTTTTATATTCTTGACTCATTCATCAGTTTGTAAAAACAACAACAAGAACAATGATTGTATTTTTGTAAACTGCCGTTTACAGTACAATGGAAGCCTACAGGGCAGTCGAGAAGCACTTAAATAATTCTAGTTAATTATTAAATTAGCCTACATGCTCTTTTGAATATATAGCAAGTGTTACCTAGCATGACATCACTTTCTGAATAGCTTGTGCGAAGTAAAATGTCATTCATCTAATATGGGTCATATAAACCTAGTGGAAACTCCCACAGCATTTCTAAACCAGAAGTTCATCCGACTAAAAAAGTAGTACCACCTCATAAGGATAATAAAACTTTACAGTTCACATGCTACTTTTTTTTTTTTTACTAAATCTACAAAAATAAGAGCTTGAAGATGTTTTAAACCGCTTCTACTGAGTTATTTCATGGCGGGTTATATTTTAACTAACATTTGTGAATAAAGTAAATATTTGCTCACATAAAGCTAACCGGACTATTTGAATCTGACTTAACTCGCCCTCGGCCGTGTTTCAAGTCTACTCAACATCAGTTATCGTCTATTCTTCCCAACAGTTAACTGCACATTACATAAAAATGTTCAAGGTGTCTAAATGTTTGTTTTCTTCGTCAGCAGTAAAGATCAAAAGTATCTCATAGTGAGAACAGCTACAATGCTATTAAATGACTGACCTAGTATCATAAAAAAAAAGACCTGCCATAACAGCATTACACTGTATGTGGGCCATTATCTTGACTGGAACACCACACCCAGCCTAGTTAAAGATTATATTTCAAACCCAGATAATAATAATAGGTATTTAGTCATACCTGTACGGTGCTCACAGGAGCTTACATGTGACGTAGATCCAATAATAGGCTACATAAGCCGTCAGTTTAATCTTGCTCGTGTGATATTGATTAGGCCTAATTAAACTTAAAAAAAAATGTCTGGCGAAGTAAATCATTTGTTTGTAACAGAGCTATGGAATCAGAATCCCACCTAAAGTATTGCAGTCACAGATAAAAAAATAACAAGCATGAAAACAAAATGTAAAAACGCAAGTAAAAAAATATATTGCACACGATTTAAAAATGAAAGCAAAGTTTTCAGAATAGCAAACAATGGTCACAGATTTAAAAATAATAAGCGTAAATCAAAAAATTAATAACGCATTTTTAAAAATAAGCATGAATAAACTTTAAACATGTTTAAAATCATATTGCACAAAATTGAAATATTAATGCAAAATTGTCTGACTTGTGCACAAAATCATGTTTTCCTTGGTTATATTTCTCTGTTTTTCTGCTCTCAGACATTTTCTGCTCATATTTTTATTTTTTGTATGCTTATGCTGTTTTCCCTTCACTCTTGTTTCCAAGTTCTGCGCTTCTTCTTCCAAATGTTGCGGTTAGAGTTTCATGTAAATCAGGGTGGGCTTAAGCATCATCATTGGTCCACTAGTTCTAGATTGACAGCTCCTCCTCTAGCCAATCAGATGAAGAGGGGCGGTGACGTCACTCCAACGTGCCTCATTAGCTGCCGATGCTCAGTGTTCTGATCTGTTTCGACCTCACTCTGACCTTCATTAATGGTCTAAATAGAATGATAACCTTCGTTCCGCCTTCTCTCGAGACCTTATGTAAACAAAGTCATGCCCATGACCCTGGAGGCGGAACTCCCGCACGTATAAAAGCGGGTTTTACTTCCGGATCATTCTCTTTATCTTTCTAGCCTTGAGAGACCTGGTACTGGTAAGAACGATCTAATTTTTTAGATTTCCTTCGCAAAGGAGCCCCATTGGGCAATATTCCCCACAGGAGATCAGTGATCACAACCGATGCATCACTGACAGGTTGGCGAGCCGTTTGGGAGGGCAGGTCAGTGAGCGGCAAGTGGGAACCCCCTTGGTCATCAGAGCACATAAATGTGCTAGAACTGAGGGCTGTTTATCTTGCTCTGGAAGCCCTATTTCCGATTATTTGCTACAAACATGTGCTGATAAGAACGGACAGTACCTCTGCAATTTACCACATAAATCACCAAGGAGGGACGAGATCGCTAAGATGCCTTCAGGTGGCAACAGATCTATTAACATGGGCATGTCCATGGCTGTCCTCGCTAAGAGCAATCCACATTCCGGGTACAGCGAACAGAGCAGTCCGGGACGGGGCCTCTCCCAGGGGAGTGGCGGCTACACACAGAGGTGATAGCCCAAATTTGGGCTCGATATGGGACAGCCCAGGTAGATCTTTTTGCATCCGCGGAAACGACCCATTGCCCGAGATGGTACTCTCTCAAAGTACAGGACGGCAGTTTGGGCCTGGATGCTCTGTCACAAGAATGGCCGACAGACTTATTGTACGCTTTCCCCTAATACCTCAAGTTCTTCGAAGGATCAGGGAAGGTTGCCACATGATTTTGCTAGTTGCTCCACATTGGCCAGGAAGGCCATGGTTTTCAGAGATGATTCAGCTGATTCGGGGTCAACCGTGGCAACTACCATCACGGGCAGATCTCCTGTCACAAGTGTGTGGGCAAATTTGGCATCAGAACTCAATGGCTCTGCACTTGTGGGTGTGGTCCCTGCAAAGCCCATCCCTCAGCAGCTAGATAATGCTGTGCGGGAGACTCTAAACAATTCGAGAGCCCCATCTACTCATGCTAACTATGCCATTAAATGGAGAATCTTTTCAGAATGGTGTTTGGGCACAAATGTTGATCCAATAACCTGTTCCATGCCTCTTGTTCTTAGTTTTTTGCAAATTCAACTAGACCAAGGCAAAGCGGCTAGCATGATCAAGGTCTATGCCTCATCTATCTCTGCATTTCATGGAAGGGTTGATAGCCAGCCAGTAGGCCGACATCCCTTGGTATGCCAGTTTCTGAAAGGGGTTCGTCGTCTCTGTCCAAATCGCACTCTGCGGGCACCGAGTTGGGACTTGCCTCTCGTATTAGACTCTCTCACTAAGCCCCCGTATGAACAATTGGCTAACACAGATCTTAAAGCTTTGTCTCTTAAGACAGCTTTCCTCTTGGCCACTTGCTCTGCAAAAAGGGTAGGATAATTATGTGCTCTATCTGTTAGTGATGACTGTCTACGTTGGAAACCAGAAGGTACAGGGGTGTCACTTTGGCCAAACCCTGCCTTTTTACCAAAAGTAATTAATCCCCAGTTTAAGAATCAAATACTGGAGATGGCTCGGTTTCAACCTCCTTCACAGACGAAACAGGAAGGCTTGCTTTCCCTATGTCCAGTAAGGGCATTACGTACTTATGTGAATGTTACTCAGCCTTTGAGAAAATCTCATTCTCAGCTTTTTGTTTGTCATGGAAAGACCAGGCTAGGGTTGCCACTTTCGAAGCAACGTTTGTCACACTGGTTGGTTGATGTTATCTCCCATGCTTATACAGTGAGAGGGTTGCCAGTTCCTGTAGGAGTTCGGGGCCCACTCAACCAGAGGTGTAGCTACTTCATGGGCTGCACTAAAGGGAGTTCAAGTAGAGGATATTTGTGCTGCAGCATCATGGTCTACGCCATGTACGTTCACAAAGTTTTACAGAGTTGATGTGACTAGCGCAACACCAGTGAGCACTGCTGTTTTAATGTCTGTTGCCCAGCGAGGAGCGAATGGTATAGATTTTGTAGTTCCTCGCGACCCTGTTGACACGAGTCATCCTATTTAGACCGTTAGTGACGGTCAGAGTGAGGTCGAAACAGATTGTAAGTTATGACTATAACTATTGGTCTGTGAGACCGAAGGATGACCATCACTAATCCTTGTCGCTCAGAACTCTGAGGCGTTCAAGGTAAGAGAACGAGCCGGCAGTAAAACCCGCATGGGCATGACTTTGTTTACATAAGGTCTCGAGAGAAGGCGGAACAAAGGTTATCATTCTATTTAGACCATTAGTGATGATCATCCTTCGGTCTCACAGATCCATAGTTATAGTCATAACTTACGTTCACTTGTATATGTGAAAATGGACAGCTGTCAGCTGTAAAACATCTTTCCATACAGGACACCGTTATATGTGTCTGCCTGTCACTGCTGTATGTCTGCCTGGTGATCCGTTAACGTCAAATGAGCCGTCCTAGTGACCCGTCGTGGTTATATTCACCTGTATTTATTCGCCTATGGCCACATCGCGAAAGGGAGGAGCCACAATACCGGCCTCGCGAAGTCATGATGTACCTGACTCGCCCATACCTGACTGATAATAAGTCTTATGGTTATTACTGTTAGGAGAGGATGATATGAGTAAGAGTAATACATCCCAGTCACAATTGTTTAGTTTGCTGTATTGCTCGTAATTGTTAACTGTCTCTAGGCAGTATTTTGCTTATTTTTTGTCATGTATTGTTATTTTGTAAACAGCTTTGCAGCTTTTTCTTTCATGTACAGTATGTCATTGATAAGGTTGATGGTCTTGTAAGATTTATCACATTTTGTGTTAAAATTACATACAGTTAAGCAATATCACATTTCCCCGAATATCAGCTCCACTGAAAATCTTTATTGAACTGTAGTATAAAATCAATAGAACAAGAAGTACATTTTGAGTGAGTTTAATATTGTACTTATTTTCTCATTTTGCTTGATGAAGAGTCCAAACAAAGCCACAGCAGAACAGTGTCCTACAAGCAACACACAGCAGCCCTCACTGAATAAATCTGTTTGAATGAATGATTTAATGTCTTGCCCTAAAGATACTTGCCTCCACCTGCTGGCTGTTTTACTTTCATTTTGTTGCTGTATTGTACTTTATATATTTAAAACATTATGATAGTGTTATGTAATTATATTTGTATATTTGCAATACTTTAGGTGGGATTCTGATCTCATGCACTCTAAAAAATGCTGGGTTAAATACAACCCAGTGCTGGGTAAAATAGGGACAAGCCCAGCAATTGGGTTGTTTTGGCCCAGCGGTTGGGTTAAATGTTTAACCCAATCTTCTGGGTAGTAACCCAACCACTAGGTCAAAACAACCCAATTGCTGAGTTTGTCCCTATTTTACCCAGCACTGGGTTGTATTTAACCCAGCATTTTTTAGAGTGTACAGAGCTTCTCTGCTGTCCTCTCCAGGTCATTCATGTTTCATATTTAAAATTAAGTTAAGTACAAACCCCATTTTCTACCTTTGTCAAAATCCCTATAATAGCATTACTAACTAAATTAATAAATATAATTATGCTACAAAAAGACATGCACACACACAAATACAGACAACATATATAGGCTACATACATAGCCTAGGCCTATTTATTGAGATACAAATAATAGAGAGGTAAACGTAGGCTAACTGCCATTTTAATTTGAATAGACATTAATAAATTGAGCCAAACAGGAACTTTTTATATAAATAATGAATTAATTGTATTAAAGTTACTCAAGTTAGAAAACTTGTTTTCATAGGAAATGTAGTATACTAATTACACTCTTATTTTTTTAATGACCATAATACTGTTAGTAATCAGTTAATAATCATTACTGAGATAAAATTACTCATATTTGAAACAAACTGAAATGGTTATGAAATCAAATCTGTTCAGTTTCATCAGTTTCCCTTTAGATGTGTATCTGGCCTGTAGAGGGAAGAATCGACACAAAACACAACAGTTTACCCAGTATTATAGATCAAATAATATATATTTTTTATTAAATAATTTATGTAATCATTTCTGTCTTCACTTTTGTGTTTTTAACCCCTCTGTAAGAACAGCCTCCATTAAATACATGCATTACTGTAAACCTGGTTGCCATACCACACAATTTGCTTAATGAAAGATTAAAAAAACATTTGGGGTGTTTTTGCTTAAATAGTGTTTAAGTAATTAGCGCTATGATAAGTTGTATTTAGTGTATAAAACTACGGGATAAGTCACTGTCACTGAGACCAAGAGCGTGTTTTTTAGGCCTACAGACACAAACTCAATATAAGAGCTACTATTATTCTGGACAGAAAGACATGATGCATAAGGACAGTGTCCTTAAATCACAGGATTTATTTACTTTTGCTTAAGATTACATTTTTAATAAAAATACAAAGACATGTTGTTGTGTTCTGTGAATCATTGTGATACTGAGTATGGTCGCTTGAGGGCAGTAAAAAACCTAATAAGAGACCTAGAGGGGTGAGGAAGAAATGGAGTGGTTGATGATATGGTAATGTTTACTGATGCTTCCTACATTAAAGACAACCGTTTGGAGTTAGTTTTTGTTTTTATTCTTTTTTACATCTTACAACATCACAAATTGGCGACGAGGATACCCCGCACTGCAGTTTTGTTTTGCTGTTGCTCTCAGAATGTCTGTTAATGTTCCTGCGCCTGCAATGTTTTTGCCCAGGTCTGGGGGAACTAGCAATGCCTTTTGACATGTAGCTGCGTATGTTTAACAACTACTTGCTAGTGATTAATGTGATGGGGGATGCTTGGCCAGACGTCTGCAAAAGAGCCACGTTACTCCATTGTTTGGGAACAGAGGGACAGCGGATATTTTACGCTCTACAAGAAACAGATGACACTTATGCTTCTGCTGTCAGTGCACTAGACAAACATTTTACTCCAAAAGTCAACGTTGTGGTTGAACGCTATGCATTCAGAAAGCGAGCTCAATTTCCACATGAGACTATTGCACAATATGTAGCTGCCTTGCGTGCTCTTGCAGCTACCTGTGGTTTTGAGGACAAATCTGATGACATGATTATCATGATCAACTACTGGAACGCTTGTTGAGTGACATTATTAGAGAAAGGCTGTTACTGCAGTCAGACCTAACACTGGACACAGCCGCAACCCTAGCTCTGTACGACCCCTCCCTACGCTCAGTGATCTCGACCGATGCCTGTGATTATGGACTGTGTGCTGTGTTTGCCCAAATTCAGCCAGATGGTACAGAGAAACCGGAAGCTTTTGCTTCACGTACACTTACAATGGCAGAGCGTAAATACTCAATTGTGGAAAAAGAGGCACTTGCATGCGTGTGGGCTACAGAGAAGTGGCGCACGTATTTGTGGGGCAGGCGCTCTACTTTGCGCACGGACCACCAGGCACTCACAACCTTACTCACTACCAAAGGAATGAATAGGGCTGGATTGCGCATTGCCCGCTGGTCGGCGCGTCTGCTTTGTTTTGACTACGATGTCGTTTACAAGCCAGGTTCACAAAACCATACAGCAGACTGCCTTTCACATCTCCCTCTGCATGTGCTAGCGGATCCTTCTACAGATGTGGAACCGGAACATGTAGCTCTGATTTCTTCCACACTGAGTTCCCTTCCGGTCCCTGACTTTGACAGTGCTTGGTCCTCATGTTCAGAAATGGTGGCTCTTAGTGAACAGATTAGCCGTGGCTGGCCTCCATCTATACGGGCTGTTGCCCAGAATCTAATGCCCTACTACAAAATTAGGGATGAACTCTCAGTGCAGGGTCATTACATTTTCCGTGGTTCCAGATTAGTGGTGCCTGTCTCATTGCGTCATACACTGATCACCCTGGCCCATGAAAGCCACCAGGGGATTGTACGCACTAAACAGCGTCTGCGTGACCTTTACTGGTGGCCTTGTATGGACTCTCAGGTTCAGACTTGTATATCTGCCTGTGCCCCTTGTCAGTCTAACGACAAAACAGCTCGTACTCATCCAGCGCCTCTACGACCTGTTCCACTCCCTGACGGTCCCTGGAAAAAATTAGGCCTCGATATTGTTGGGCCATTTGAGACTGCCATTCCTGCTTGTCGGTATGCTGTGACATTGACCGACTACTATTCAAAGTGGCCTGAACTTGCCTTTTGCCCATCCGCCACAACTGACGGTGTCATAGATTTTCTGACCACTGTTTTTAGCCATCATGGAAATCCGGAAAGCATTGTCACTGATAACGGGACGCAGTTCACATCAGCTGCCTTTGCTGAATTTCTTAAGACCCGGGGTATACACCATAACAAGACATCTGTGTACTACCCTGGAGCCAATGGAGCTATTGAGAGGTTTCACCGTTCTCTGAAGGGCTGCATATAGACAGCCATCCTGCAGTCACAGCCTTGGAAGGAAGCTGTGACCAACTGGCTTCAAGTGTTTCGTGCGACACCTCATGCCACTACCTCAACCTCACCTTATGAACTGCTCTATGGACGTAAAATGCGAACCAGACTAGACATTATGCCCATTGCTCCTATGTCGAATTCATCTGTCCATGACACTGTGGAAAGGAAACAAGCCAAGATGAAACGGTACACTGACATTAAGCGGCATGCTCGTACCCCGTCTTTTGCTCAAGGGGAGAGAGTGAGGGTCAGAATTCCTCGCTTAGTCCCTAACGCACACTCCAGATTCTCTGCTCCGTTAACAGTGGAAAAGCGTGTGAGTCCAAACAACTTTCTGCTAAGTGATGGGAAGAGATGGAATGTCACACACTTGGCTCATTCTCATTCTGCACCGGTAAGTGGTGGTCAAGTTGATACACCAACTTGCGCACAACTCATTCAGGGTACTTCTCCGAAACAGCCACGTAGTAGATTCCACCCTAAGTGGCACAAAGACTATGTAATGTAACTGATTGAGATTTGAAGGGTTAAGAACAGTTGTTAGTTGAACCAAGCTGTAAAAGAAATGTACTTTAAAAAGTGTTCTGAGGTTCATGAATGTGAAATCATTTAATTTCAGTGGTAAGGAAATTTTGTCAAAGAATTTTGACTGCCATATGTTAGTTATATGTTCAAACAGATGTCACCTTATTTTATAACTACAGTTGCAGGCTTTATTGCAATAATTTCATAATACGAAAAGTGTTCAGTTACTGAAGTAGTGTTCTTAACAGAGAGGGAAGATGTTGTGTTCTGTGAATCATTGTGATACTGAGTATGGTCACTACATCGCTAGAGGGCAGTAAAAAACCTAATAAGAGACCTAGAGGGGTGAGGAAGAAATGGAGTGGTTGATGATATGGTAATGTTTACTGATGCTTCCTACATTAAAGACAACCGTTTGGAGTTAGCTTTTGTTTTTATTCTTTTTTTACATCTTACAACATCACACATGTTTGCACCCAGCATATTTTTGTCATCTATCATAGTAGTGATCCAAAATAAGCAACAGCCAACTAACTAAACCACCATAATATGAATTCTATTACACTGCACAGGAACCCGGTTCTTGTTAGCATATGAAGATGGAGATCAGTGTGATGGAGGCCTGAGTCTGGAGAACATGTAGCATGAAATAGTGTTTTGCTTTATGATACACATGTAGGCGGTGTCAGTTTTTCCTTCTGTCTCTGGTTATTCCAGGGATGTCAGTGTCAGTGCCGTGTGTAAGATATGTCCAGAATCTGCTGCTCCTTTTTCCTCAAAGCATGGAAAAATTCAGCCACTAGAGGGAGACAAAATACAGTGTTGTTGTCTTTGGGTATATTTGGAAGAGCGTCCTACCATACCTTTCTGATTTTTAACTTACAAACCTTCAGAGACAGACCTGTTGTGAGCACTGAGGTTGTTAATTGATGGTACATGGCATCTGTTTGCATCATTTTAAACTGGCTTTTAAATTAGATTTAACAGTCGGATTTGTGGTGAAAAACCACATTACCAATTATCAAAAATTCCACCAATCAGAGTCACGATCAGCAAATTGCACCAAATTAGTTTGCAAGAAAACGCCCTCATACATGAAGCACCGCAAATGACGACTTTAAACAACATTAAATGAATAGTTTTCGATTTCATCATCGTCATTTACAATGCTTTATGGGATTGTAGTTTGGTCCCTCATTAAAGTCGCACAGGCTTGGACCGTTGTCTTTTTGTTACATTTTTTAATACTTTTTTGCTTCAAATCAAAGTTTGTGATGCCGTGATTCGGTATGGTTCATGGCTTATAATGCTTTAATGAAGACTTTTTAAAAAATCCCTGTGGGAAAAATGAATGGAAAAATTCTCTTTATAACAGGGGTGTCCAAACTTGGTCCTGGAGGGGCGGTGTCCTGCAGAGTTTAGCTCCAACCCCAATTAAACACTCCTGAACCAGCTAATCAGGCTCTTACTAGGCATACTAGAAAATTCCAGGCAGGTGTGTTGAGGCAAGTTGGAGCTAAACTCTGCAGGACACCGGCCCTCCAGGACCGAGTTTGGGCAGCCCTGCTTTATAATATGTATACGGCGCTCAGTATGCACATTATCTGTACTGTATGGAAGCCTGATTCCTTCATGGATTAAGAAAATAATGGTAATTGCGACTCTTTATCTTACAATTTCTTTCCAAGAATTGAGAAATTCAGAGAAAAAAAAGAAAGAATTTCAAGACATAAACTACAAACTACAAGGCATAAAATGAGAATTACAAGATTTTAAACTCGCGATAACAAAACTGAGAGATGTAAACTCAGAATTCAGAGAAAAAAAAGTCAGAAGTGCTTGAAGTAAATTCGGAATTGTGAGGGAAAAAGTCACAATTCTGAGTTTATATCTAATTCTGGCTTTTTTTCTCAGAATTGTGAGATTAAAAAGTCACATCAGAAAGGCATTTATTTTCAATAAAAATGAAGTGTATATTCGAAAAATGGAAATAAAGGGCCATGTGTTTATTGGGTAGGTTTAGAAGTCGGTGTAGAGAGGCATATTTGAATAAATATGATATTTTACACTCAATATGTTATTATTGCTTACTGTATTATAATGTAGCTACTACAATACTGAGGTGAAAATATCTGCCATTTTTGCAGCATAAAAAGTAGCATCTAACTACAATTTACACTTATAGCAAAAGAAAATACTACTATTTCTACATAGTGTAAATAGAATCGATCGTTATTTGCACTTAGTGTAAATAGCATATCGCTAAGAAAATACTGCTAATTTCAATTATGACATGCCATAACTAGATTCTAGATTGTTCTAGAACCTTCACTGCGTGTCATATGACTAACAGAGACACAAACCTCAAAAAAGTTCAGCTCAATTGTGCCAGTCTTGTCCTTGTCCAGCATTTTAAATGTTTCTGCAGATGAGAATGTGGATATGTAAATGCAGAATATCACATATCAGTCTTTATTCAAATGTGGTTGTTTATCGGACACTCACTGAACATGCTTTCAAGGCGCACAATACAGCCCACAAAGTTGTCAAAGTCGATGTTGAGAGTGGAGTCGCTGTAGCGCGCGACCATGATCTGGTGTAGAGGGTTGTTCAGAGAGAAGCCTGTACAAACAACACGAGGGTGATTAAATGATAACAGATTTGTGATTTTTGTGTGAACTGTTCCTTTAAGACACAAGTTCTGACCTGCTTTCCCTATGGCTTCTCTCATCTCCATGGAGCTCATTGTGCCGGACTTGTCCTTGTCGTTTTTACAGAAGATGTCCTGACAGAACACAAACACAGGCGCACTGCAATGTTACAACATTTTTTAACAGTCAGCCGACTTCGAAACCAGACTGTACAAATAATGACAATGATACCAGGATGAAAACAAGCATGAAAACATACCAGGTACATCTCAATTTTAGTCCAGAGGATCTTAAATTCAACCATGCCCAGTTTTCCACTGCCGTCTTTCTGAGACAGCAATAAAGGAAAGAATAGACTAGAATAGTGCAGAAATCAGTCAATTATTTTTATAAAACTGATGCATTTGAAAAACATCTCGTGCAGTTATTCAAAAGGATACATCCAGTAAGTTCACCATGTTGCGGCAAGTGTCCAAACTAAATCCATCAGTTTGAATGTCTTTACCTTGAAAAAAAGTTATTATAAATGGTCAATAATTAAAATATTCAATTAATAAGGTTATCTACATGTAAAGAAAATATTTATATTTATTCTTATATATATATATATATATATATATATATATTATTGATTAATTGATATCTATAAAATATTAAATTATTTACTACGATGTATTTTTACAAATTCAAGCAAAAACATTTTTATTTATAATTGTTGTTTTATTTGATTTATTTATTAATATTTCATTATTAACTATATATTTAACAGAGCTAAAATGTTTTTATTTATTATTGATATTTATTGTTATATATTGTTTTATGTATTGATAATACCTATAAAATATTAATTAAACTATTTACTATATAAATATCATATAATATATAAAAGAAATGGAAAAATGTATCCGAGAGCTTACGTTTAGCTATCACTTTGTTCAGGACATTTAGCAGCTCAAATGCTGAGATTTCAGCATCCTTGTGGAGAAAAAGAATGATTGGATATGATTTATAAATATTCAAATGAACAAAAAGAGCATAATTAAATCATTATCCTGTAATACTCACTGCCCCAGCAAGCTGTCCAAACAGATTCTTGAACCGGCTATCAATATCAGCCTCGTTCACGTTAATCTATGAAATAATACAATTGAAATAATGCACGCTTATGTCATAATAATACAGCATTATATTCATGGAGAAATTTACCTCAGGAACAATTATCCTGTAATACTCACTGCCCCAGCAAGCTGTCCAAACAGATTCTTGAACCGGCTATCAATATCACCCTCGTTCACGTTAATCTATGAAATAATACAATTGAAATAATGCACGCTTATGTCATAATAATACAGCATTATATTCATGGAGAAATTTACCTCAGGAACATTGCTCTCCACGGGGTCATCAAGCTCTCTAAAAACCAAACATATTTTCAGTCAGGAGAAATAGACTTTCATTAGAACCAATCTCATTATTGTGGGCCAGGAACTCACTGGAACTCTGCCTGTTTCTCAGAGAAGACACGAACACAAAAGTCTCCGTCCTTGTTGGGCTCGAAGGTGGACGGGACGATGAGATACTCGCCGGGGGGCAGACAAAAACGAGAGCAAACCTCGCGCAGGTTGATGAAGCTCTCGGAACGGGCCGCTGAAGCATTTCGCTGGAAGAAGTTACGGTCCAGGTGGACGTTCCTCTGCCCGGCCAACTACAACAGAATAATGCAACCAAATTAGATTATTAATGTTCATTTCTGGGTAAATTATCCCTTTAAGAGCTATGATGAACTGATGAAAACACTAGTGGATCTTGAGGTTATGTAGCAAAAAAACAGGCGATTTTGTGCTTCAGCGATTTTGTGCTTCAGTATCTGCAGTCCATACCTCGTCAGGAACCTGTGGACGATAATAAGAGAGATATATTGATTTAATTTATGTTTGTGAAATAATCAATTCTTATCACTTCTGATAGTTCTTGGCCAGAATAAGCAGGAAAGTGGATCAGATTTTCTGGCGATAGCCTATGCTAGTCGACTTCCAGACATGGTGTTAGGCTGCTCACATCGTAGATGGCGAAGCCAATGGTGTGCATGTCCTCTCCGACTTTTCTCATTTTGCGGCGGTTCTTCTGGATCAGACCCACAACGAAGCTGCAGCCCACTTCATTATCAGTGGGGTCGTCATCCTGCTCCTCCATCTTGATCAGAAACTGAGGGTTCATATAGAACGAGTCTGCCAGGAACATAACGAAGGTCAAACAAGTGTTTTGCTGTAATAAATAGTACCTCAAAATACTAAACAAGTTTTTTTGCTATTGTTTTTGTGCAGTATTCTTCTGTTTTGCTTTTTTGTTGTATTTATTTACTATTATTTTGCTTTGCTTTTAGTTGTTTTTGTTTAGCATCCTTTTTAGTTTTTTTTTTGCTATTTTTTGTTTGTTTACACTCTAAAAAATGCTGGGTTAAATACAACCCAATGCTGGGTAAAATATGGACAAACCCAGCGATTGGGTTGTTTTGACCCAGCGGTTGGGTTACTGCCCAACCCAACTGCTGGTTGAAAACAACCCAGTCCCAGGGTTTGTCCATATTTTACCCAGCATTTTTTAGAGTGTAGGTTTATTTTGTTTCTTATGTTTGGTATTCTTTTGTTATTTATTCTTTTGTTTTGCTTTTTTATTGTTTTTACAATTTTTTGCTGTTTTTGTATAGTATACATTTGTTTTTGCTGTTGTTTTTGTTTGTTTTGCTTTTTATTGCTTTTAGTAGACTTTTTTTGCTGTTGCGTTTGTGTTTTTTTGCCGTTATTTTTAGTGTACTTTTATTTTTGCTGTTGTTTTTGTTTGTTTTGCTTTTTATTGCTTTTAGTAGACGTTTTTGCTGTTGCGTGTGTTTTTTTGCAGTTATTTTTAGTGTACTTTTATTTTTGCTGTTGTTTTTGTTCAATATTATTTTTAGTTTTTTTGCAGTTGTCTTTATTTTGCTTTGCTTTTTGTTGTTTTTGTTTAGTATTCTCGTTTGTCTTTTGCGGTTGTGTTTGTTTAGTATTGTTTTGTTTTTTGTTGTTGTTTGTGTTTATTTTTATTTTGTTTTTTGCTGTTGATGTTGTTTGGTATTCTTTTGTTTGTTTTGTTTATCATTATTTTGTTTGGCTTTTATTGTTTTCAGTATTTTTTGCTGTTTTTGTTTAGTATACATTTGTTTTTTTGCTATTGTTTTTGTTTGTTTAGCTTTTTATTGTTTTTTAGTATTCTTTTTTGCATTTGCTTTTGTTTAGTATTTTTTTGCAGTTGTTTTATTAGTGTACTTTAGTCTTTTTGTTGTTTTTGTTTGATATTTTATTTTGTTTTTTACTGTTGTTTTTGTTCAGTATTTAGTTTTTTTGCTGCTTTGTTTAGTATTATTTTGTTTGTTTTGTTGTTTAGTATTATTTTGTTTTGTTTATTGCTGCTGTTTTTGTTTAGTATTGTCATAAGTTTAAGTTTTGTTTCCTTGGACTCTCACTTTGTATGTTCTTGTTTCCTTTGTCCCCTTGGTTTTCATGAACTGGTTTCAGGGCCGGCCCAAGCCTTTATGGGGCCCTAAGCAGAATTTTACATGGGGGCCCCTCAGTGCCGCCAATTCGACTTATTATTGTCAATGCTTGATTGTAGCTGTGTTGCTTACATCATACCAATGCCAGCTTGTAGTAGTATACAAACTAGTAGGTGTTCATTTGAACTTTAACATTCAAGGTCTTACAGAACTAAGTGGCATACTTAATGTGGTATGCTGAAAAGTAGCTAAATAAACCAGCAGACAATGCATTTATGGAACAGAATGTTATTTTGACAGCATAAATTATTAAACACAGCAGCAAGTCATCTGTACATCTAAAACAACAACTCTTAATCTATAAATAGCTATTGGAATATCGGAATAGAATAGCAAAGACCCCAAAGGTAGGTTAAGGTAAATAATGTTAAGCTGTAATCAGCACCAAGTTTATGAAACCGAAGCTTATTTTTATTACAAAAATATATACTCAGAAAAGTTAGTTATACACAGAAGACAAAAACTTTCATCAAAAACTAGCTAAGTGAAATATTATAATATATTAAGATGTCAAGGCTATTTATGGATGTTTAATCAAACATGAACTTCACTAAAACAAGAAGATACCCTATCTAGGCTATGCTAATTAACTAATCAGCCAGGAAGGAAAAACTAAATAAAAGTGAAACATCTGTCATACAGCGCTATTGTGCCTGCATGACGCGTCGCTATGGAAATGATAAGTATAGATTATTTAAATTAATTCTTTAATATTACCTTTATTTATTTTGTATAATTACCATTGTCCACTGACATGATATATCACAAAAAAAACTTTCAAAGTCCAGTTCATTGTAATTTCCTCAGTTCATTGTCTAGTATTGTATTCGTTAGATGCACAAAGCTGTCGTGTTTATTTTCTCTCTGTGTGCTTATGTCTTACAACATTATTGTTATTTTGGTAACACTTTACAATAAGGTTCCATTAGTTAATGTTAGTTAATGTATTAACTAACATGAATGAACAATGACCAATACATTTATTACAGTATTTATTCATCTTTGTTAATGTTAGTTAAAGAAAATGTCCAATTAATGTTCATTGTTAATTCATGTTGATTCACAGTACATTACCTAATGTTAACAAGCACAAGTTTTGATTTTAATAATGCATTAGTAAATGTTGAAATTAACATTAACTAAGATGAATAAATGCTGTAGAATAATTGTTTATTCTTAGTTGTAAAGTGTTACCGTTTTTTTTCTAAACAAAGTTAAAGCTGCATTTGGAGCCGCATCTCCTCTTCCTTGCCTTGCCTGCACTGTGACAAGTATTCTTTGTTTTGCTGTGTATTCTTGGTCAAACATTTAATATAATATAATGTAATATAATAAAGTATAATGTAATTATCAGGTAGTTGATTCAGTTCATTACTTGGGTAATTTCTGCAGCCTCCAGCAGTTGATCCTTTCCTCCAGTTGCCATCAAACTTGGACAGCGCCCACTTATTAATGCTGTCGTCTGACAGAGCATCAGGGGTCAGATTACAGATCTCCACCCGCGAGTAATGACGCAGGAAATCAGAGAACGACATCCTGGGATGCAGAGAAATATCGATGATCATAAGAACACCTTAACTGAAATGTCGAACACATAAACAAATAAAACATTTCATCACAGATTACCAGAACTCTCCATCATCTGCTTTGCAGCTTATTTTCTCACGGTCACTGTCACTGATCTGACGCCATTCTGACGACCTAGAGACCAATCACATGACATTCAGTGAACTTTCTGCACATTATTTAGCTAAACTGTTATATTTGGGTTGAATAACAATCCTATTTCACATATATACACTACCACTCAAACGTTTATGGTTGGCAAGACTTTTTGTTTTTGAAAGAAGTCTCTTATGCTCACCAAGGCTGCATTTATTTAATCAAAATGTAGTAAAAATGGTTATATTGTGTAATATTATCAGAACTTAAAATAGCTCTTTTTTATTTTACTAAAACAGCAAAGCTGAATTTACAGCATCATAACATCATTACTAAATCATTCTAATATGCTGATTTGCTGCTCTAGAAACATTTACTCTATCTATCTATCTATCTATCTATCAAACTGTCTGTCTGTCTATCTATCTATGGTTCTATCTATCTATGGTTCTATCTATCTATGGTTCTATCTATCTATCTATCTATCTATCTATCTATCTATCTATCTATCTATCTATCGTTTTATCTATCTATCTGTCTGTCTGTCTATCAAACTGTCTGTCTGTCTATCTATCTATGGTTCTATCTATCTATCTATCTATCTATCTATCTATCTATCTATCTATCTATCTATCGTTTTATCTATCTATCTGTCTGTCTGTCTATCAAACTGTCTGTCTGTCTATCTATCTATGGTTCTATCTATCTATCTATCTATCTATCTATCTATCTATCTAACTGTCTGTCTGTCTATCTATCTATGGTTCTATCTATCAAACTGTCTATCTATCTATGGTTCTATCTATCTATGGTTCTATCTATCTATGGTTCTATCTATCTATCTATCTATCTATCTATCTATCTATCTATCTATCTATCTATCGTTTTATCTATCTATCTGTCTGTCTGTCTATCAAACTGTCTGTCTGTCTATCTATCTATGGTTCTATCTATCTATCTATCTATCTATCTATCTATCTATCTATATATCTGTCTGTCTATCTATCGTTTTATCTATCTATCTATCTATCTATCTATCTATCTATCTATCTATCTATCTATCTATCTATCTATCTGTCTGTCTGTCTGTCTGTCTATCTATCTATCTATCGTTTTATCTATCTATCTATAAAGTATATATATTTTGTTATAATTATTTTTTTCTTGTTCTTACTAATTCTAGCTCTCTCAACTTGTAATATTTTACAATTTGTCAACTGATATTATATTTTGTAGGTTGCACATGTGCACCCCTCGAAAGCCTAAAACCACAGAGCCCCCCCACATAACACATCCCAATTTAACCCCTCTCTCTATATATATGTAATAATATTATATTATATGTATATATTCTTAAAGGATTAAATTAGTTAAGCGTTAATGGGTTAAGTATGTTAAATTATGTTGATTTTGTTGTGGAACGAGGAAGCTAGGTGTACACTGCGTGATGTGGAGGATGGGTGGCACTTATCCTCTCCTTCCTACACCCGAGGGCTTTAACAGAGTTCCTATAGCAGCTCATAGCAACATGTCTGAATAGAGCCACAGGTGGGTGTGGTTACTCTCTGCCAAACCACAGTTGGTTTTCAGAAATAGAGCTTTACATGCTTATTAATTTATAGACATGTAACATGTTTTGATGCCAACACCGGGTTACCCACCCATCACTCCAGGCTCCGGTCCACTCCACCTGCCCCCAGGGGTTCCTGATGCGGATCAGTTTGGTTAAGTTGCCCCTGTCCTCCACCTGTAACATTCAGTCATAAATCATATTCCATATGCAAACCAATTAAAAGGGTTAGTTCACCCAAAAATGAAACTTCTGTCATCATTTACTCATTATCTACTCATGTTGTTATAAACCTGTATGACTATGAGAGAATGTTGTTAATCAAACAGTTGCTGGTAGCCATTGACTTCCAAAGTATGGAACAAACACTATGGAAGTCAATGGCTACCAGCAACTGTTTGACTACCAACATTCTTCAGAATATCTTCCTTTGTGTTCAGCCAAAGAAAGAAACCCATACAGGTTTATAACAACATGAGGGTGAGTAAATGATGACAGAAGGTTCATTTTTGGGTGAACTATCCCTATAAATGAAAATTCTAGTCAATACAGTCACCACTAACCTCTTCAGCTCCTGTAACCGAGTAGGCGTGTCCTTTCACCAGTTTCTGACTAGTAATGGCCTCTGAATCAGCAGAGTCTGTGATCTAAACCAAATACACAACAGAACCGGTTTTGCACGACTATTAATTCCAGTTCACTGACAGTTACACAGCAGATCCAGTTACACACTCCTAGTAATTACAAGGTTGCGCAATTGAAGTACACACGAAGTTTGTAAATATGAAGTTTCTCACATCTATCGAGCAGCCCAGCAGTGAGCCCCAGCTCAAAGCCTTCTGGATGACTTTGAAGAGGTTTGGACCTGCTTTGGATAGTTCATGGACCTCAGCGATGCCTCCAGTGAAATCCTCAAAGCCCTCAGTGGTGGAGCCACCAGACAGAGCTTCATAGCAGCCGTTCAGCCTGAGGACAAGAAGTAGCTTTTCGTTATTATTTCTGAGGAAGCCTAGTCCACTTAGACATGCTAAATGAGTTTGAATCTACTGACTACTCACTTTGCATAGGCCTTCTCCAGCAGGGCACTCCAAAACTCAGAGCCCTCGGCAGAGTGGACAAACAGCAGCTCTCTGTTCCTGGAAGGCAGACGGTCGTCAATGACCACATCCACCCAATCACCACACTGCCAGAACTGAAGAGACAATAGACGTCTGTAAACGTTAATGGAACATTTGACAAACGTCTTTATGGAACAATGTCATATAGACATAACAGCATTTTCTGAATGTATGGTAACAAATGCCATTTTTTATGAGAGAAATGTGTAGCTTAATAATGAGATAAATCCTTAAACAATACAATAATGAAAATAAATGTGACTTTTACATGAGAAAACAACTTTGCATAAATAACAACAATAGTAATACAGTAACTAACTAAATGAATAAATCAATCAATATTTAAATAAATATTATTATTAATAATATTAATAACAACAATAATATTTATATTTATATAAACTGTATACATGGCAACAAATTTCATTTTATCTATAGAAATGTGTAGCTTTATGAGACAGTCAAAAATAGCCTTGATGAAAAATAGACTTGATCTGAAGACAACTTAGCTTAAACCAAAATAATGATACTGCAAATAAATAATCATATTCATAATTATTAATAATAATAATACTAATGTAGATTGTGTTAATTATATGTGACCCTGGACCACAAAACCAGTGAAAAGGGGAAATTAAGATAAATAAATAAGCTTTCCATTGATGTATGGTTTGTTATGATAGGACAATATTTGGCTGAGATACAACTATTTGAAAATCTGGAATCTGAGGGTGCAAAAAAAATCCAAATATTGAGAAAATCGCCTTTAAAGTTGTCCAAATGAAGTTCTTAGCAATACCACGCAAGATCTCACCCCGTGGGGTCAAAATGATCACAAGAACTGTGAGCAAAAATCCCAGAACCACACGGGGGGGCCTAGTGAATGACCTGCAGAGAGCTGGGACCAAAGTAACAAAGGCTACCATCAGTAACACACTGCGCCGCCAGGGACTCAAATCCTGCAGTGCCAGACGTGTCCCCCTGCTTAAGCCAGTACATGTCCAGGCCTGTCTGAAGTTTGCTAGAGAGCATTTGGATGATCCAGAAGAGGATTGGGAGAATGTCATATGGTCAGATGAAACCAAAATAGAACTTTTTGGTAAAAACTCAACTTGTCGTGTTTGGAGGAGAAAGAATGCTGAGTTGCATCCAAAGAACACCATACCTACTGTGAAGCATGGGGGTGGAAATATCATGCTTTGGGGCTGTTTTTCTGCTAAGGGACCAGGACGACTGATCCGTGTAAACGAAATAATGAATGGGGCCATGTATCGTGAGATTTTGAGTGAACACCTCCTTCCATCAGCAAGGGCATTGAAGATTAAACGTGGCTGGGTCTTTCAGCATGACAATGATCCCAAACACACCGCCCGGGCAACGAAGGAGTGGCTTCGTAAGAAGCATTTCAAGGTCCTGGAGTGGCCTAGCCAGTCTCCAGATCTCAACCCCCTAGAAAATCTTTGGAGGGAGTTGAAAATCCGTGTTGCCCAGCGACAGCCCCAAAACATTACTGCTCTAGAGGAGATCTGCATGGAGGAATGGGCCAAAATACCAGCAACAGTGTGTGAAAACCTAGTGAAGACTTACAGAAAACGTTTGACCTCTGTCATTGCCAACAAAGGGTATATAACAAAGTATTGAGATGAAATTTTGTTATTGACCAAATACTTATTTTCCACCATAATTTGCAAATAAAATCTTAAAAAATCCTACAATGTGATTTTCTGGATTTTTTTTCCTCATTTTGTCTCTCATAGTTGAGGTATACCTATGATGAAAATTACAGACATCTCTCATCTTTTTAAGTGGGAGAACTTGCACAATTGGTGGCTGACTAAATACTTTTTTCCCCACTGTATATATATATATATATATATATACACAAATAAATAAATAAAGTGTATATTATTTTATTAATATTAAGATAAAACAATAAAAAAAATGGTTCAGGATATTGGTTAGCAGACACTTCTGTATTAGTAGTGGCTATAAAACAGCAAAATCAGTCAATATTTTTGGTTGTTTGGCTTTTACATGAACAAGAGGTTATTAACCTGGAAATGAAATATTCCAGCGTAGTCTCCGTCAAAACTCTGTCCAGACGGAACCACACGGGCGAACACGTCCTGGTTGAGAGTAAGAGAAGCGATGGCAGCTAGAAGCCAACAGTCACCTGGAAAACCAGCAAGATGACGTGATATCATATTGCGTTTACTAAATCTGTGACTCAGTATTGCAAGAGGACGGTAACTGCATTTTTATTTAATATTTTATTAGATTTCACTGTTCATTCTACAACACACAAAACGATAGCTGCACAATATTGATGGTGAAACGTAAATTCCTATCAACATAACTTTTAAGTTGTTCTGGCATGTTTCAGGACACCACCTCTCCTATTATTCCTGCTCCCACACATTTGCATCACAGACATTTCCTTAATAGCCAGTAAAGTCAGTGGCATTGTCTGATGAGGACTCGTATCAAACATTTTCAGCTACAGTGGAAAACTACAGTCACCTGACTCTTGGGACATGTTTGCATATGAGGAAACAGAGGCGTATGATCCAAGACAGGATGAAAGGACACCAGTGTTTGTGTTGTATGGAGTAAAACAGGTTTATCAGGGTGTGTATGTATGTGTGTTTGCTATGTAGACAAAAAAGTGTCGTTTTCCCCAAGGAATTCCTTCCATTCCTCTGATTACGCACCCTTTGCTTTTGAAGAAAAATTTATAGGTTTGGACCAATGTTTTGGGTGAACTGTTTCTTTAAGAAGATATGCAATTAATAAAATTCCCAGATATGAAAAATTGGCAGTCAAATCATTTAAGAAATATGGATCAAGAATGAATGAGTTTGCTCACACAGGGTGTTTCCCTGTACAATTCTAATGATTTCCCATGTGCTCCAACCGCCATCTAAAGAAACTTCCAAAACTAGAAAAACTGCTTTTGTGGTTCAGCGTTTCAATGGCTGACTTCTGCTGGTTAAACTGTATGGGACAGTTCGGTATGATCTTTTGTTATCATCACTTCTAAAGTTTCATTGTACACTAGCTCCACAATGGGTGAATATTATAGCTAAATTGACTCACCCAAAGCACCCTGGCAGATGTCAGTTCTGGTCGCACCTCCGCTAATGAACGTTGGGCTGGATGTCAGTTGCTGGGTGACAAAAACAGGCATTCCAAAAACATGAATCAAGAGATGAGTTTATTGCTGAATGTAAATGACAAAACAAATAGCTCTTTATAGGATAAAAAAAGAGCGCCAAGTAACAGGGTTGCAAATTTAGCTTAAAAACATTTAACTCAGAAGGAACTTAAGATTTTGTGGTTATTTTGTTGGTTTGTTATTTTATTAATAAATTATATTTATCATTAATTAAAGAAAAATATTTGCATGATAATTTTTTAATACAGTTATCCGAGTAACAGGGTTGAATGTTTGAGCAGTTAACATTGAAATATGTGTAAAACTTGACAACAAAAATGAAGTTATTTTGTCTTCCCGCCATGGGAAGGGTCAAAATTATGTTTCTTCTTGGGGGTTACAATTTTAAGCTCCATTGTCTGTAACGGGGGGAAATCATGCAGTAACAGGGTTGCAAAATTAGCTTAAATAACACATAACTCAGTAGGAGCTACATATTTTGTGGTTATTTTAATTCCGCCATACAGGGTATATTAATATATATATATATATATATTTGCTTGATTATTTTAATTACAATAACCTGAGTAACAGGGTTGAATGGTTGAGCAGTCAACACTGAAATCTGTAAAAAACTGACAATGAAATTTTAGTTATTTTGTCTTCCCGCCATGGAAAAAGTCCAAATGATATTTCTTCTTCTAAGTTACTTTTTCTATAACAGGAAAATCATACAGTAACAGTTGCAAAATGAATGCCAGGATGATAAATACTAGAGGTTTAACCAGTGTAACCAGAGATTAATTTAGTCTTTCAGTTCTGACCATAATGCTTTATTAAATACTAAGTCATTAAAATATTGTAGAGCATATAATTACATTTGAATAAATTAAAACATTTAAATGTTCATCTAATAATCATGCATATATTATTATATTATTATTTCACATTTATTAAATACATGTTAAATATTTAAAAACATCATTAAATAATACATGTATAACGTTACTATATATTTTACTTTATTATACATTTTAAAGATATATATTTGCTTGATAATTTTTATTACAATAACCTGAGTAACAGGGTTGAATTGTTGCATAATTAAATATAATTTCATATTTATTAAATACATGTTAAATATTTAAAAATCATTAAATACTACATGTTTAACATTACTATCAATTATACTTTATTATACATTTTAAAAATATATATTTGCTTTATCATTTTTATTACAATAACCTGAGTAACAGGGTTAAATAGTTGCACAGTCAACATTGAAATTTGTGTACAAATCGATAATGAATGTTTCTTCTTGTGTGTTACAATTTTGAGGAATGTTACACTTTCTATAATGGGGGGAATATCATGTGGTAACAGGGTTGAAAAATGTGTGACACAGCTAAATATTTGCTTATTCAATGGTATTAATTAAATTATTAAATAAAAATAGAAGAGGCTGTGAGTCAAACTGACACCATTCTTGAATACATCAATAACCATCCATCATACCAGCAGTGAGGATCTCATTCCCTTTAATTGACTCTAAAAAGGTCTTCTGGTAAGCAGTAATGCATTATGTGGATCACAAAGCATAAGCATGCCACATTTAATGTGCCAATGCTCTTAGGGCAGTATGTTCCCATAACTTCCTGGTCTGTCTGTCTCTGAAGCGGTTTGTCAAGTTCAGATTAACATGCAATGGCTTTGCATGGTCATTATAGAGAATACTTTTTTGTTCTTTCCTGGCTGCCGGGATGGTGTTAGAAAACACATGCATTAAAACACTGATGTGTATATGTTTATCTGTAGTACAATGATTTGTAGTAATATGATTGACCTAAAACTATATGCACAAGTGCAGCTTCCTGATCACAGTGCCTCAAAAAAACAAAAAAAACTAATGATGGCAAACACACCCAGATACAGAAAGCTTCAGACTAATAGTCAGTTATTATAACCAAGCACAAAACAACAAGATATGCTCAAGGCGTGATGGCCTATAGCAAAACAAATAAGAAAAGAAGTCAAAGTCGAGATTTGAACCAGGTTAGAGAAGAATGTGTTTTGCCATTTTAATGACGGGTGTGAACACTTCAACCATGCAAATCAGGTAAATGTCAGTCTTATAAATGCCAAAGAAATATGAAATCAAAACATTGGGTACTATAAGTCTAACCAGTGTAATATCAGATTTTTTTTTTAAAATGTTGTGCAAATTCAGCAAATTGAGAGTAATTAAGCTTTTTTTTTTTTTACCTTTTTTAAATAAAACATTTTTGAGCATATAACTGAAGTATAATAAATTAAATATACATTATTCATGCATGTATTATTTTACACATTTATGTAATGTTTCATATATATATATATAAATAAAAGCTATATCGTTTTTTAAAAATATTCAACACCTTTAAATATAATTTATTAAATGATTATGTTACACCAACCTTTGGTCTCAGCCACTCAACCCCGCGCACTTTAGAGGAGTTTGGTCCCAGTTCCTTGAACCCGAGCGCAGATACACTGGCTTCAAACGTGTCATCCTGAAACAGGCGTCCGCTCTCCAGACACTCGCGCTTGAGCGCTTCATAGTCCTGGCTGAGGAATTTGAGCGCATTAGCGTTGGTACCGACGCCCGCTGCTCGGGCCCGGTTCTGCTGGAGCTTCGCCGCGATTCCTGACATCTCTGCGCCTCCGTCACAACAAACAGTGCAAGCACACCGCAGATGACAACGCGTTAAATGGAGTGGGCGTGGTCAGGGGCGTTACTAGCCAGTATAAGTCAGTATATCTTTAGCATAATGTGCTATATATTCTTTTAACTCATATATTTGTTTATTTTCTGTTTAACTTAACTTACACTTTTTCTTTGATGAACGCAAAATAAACATGCGACGTCGACAACCTTTTACACAAAGGAGGAAAAAACATGTAAAACGCAAAACAAATGTTGTATCAATGACAAAATTGAAGAAGTAGGATCCAGGATACATTTAAGCATGTTTTCGAATAGGAACTATGTTGACTGGAAAAAGAAACAAATCTGCAATTGTTGTAGTTAATCAAGATTATTTTGTAAGGATATATTAAGGTGTATGATCATTTGTGTATTTGATTTGTCTTATACACACACACACACACACACACACACACACATTTTGCAACTATTATTTTAAAATACCATATAAGCTAACTAAGAAGTGGGCTCTTTGCAAATAAAATCCCTTTTTAAATAAGCAAAAAGTGCTAAACAAATATGTAGTGTCTTAAAAGCACTGAAATGTTGTATTTTTTTTCTGGCAGTTAATGTTGTTAATAGTGAGACTAATAAACCTACCTCTTTTTCTTGTGGAAATGGGAAAAAAAATGCATCTCCCACATTTAGCAAGATGTACACTCTAAAGACTAATTCATATGACAGCACTAAAATCTTCAAAAATTAACTTTCAAAATGCTACTGCATAATATTATGCACATATATATATATATACATACATACATATACAATGCTACTGAGAGATTACCAAATGTACTGTTTTATAAATGATCCTGTTACCATTTTACTGAGATACTGCTCCAAACGATTCAGAGTGTGAGTGGACTGTTCGGATGACTCAGTCGCGAATCGATTCAGATAGATTTGCTAATCCGTTTAACGACTGTTAATTGAAAAGAACCGACTCAGACGAGTGAATCATTAGCGAATCGCGCGTCGCTTGTTCTGATTCTAAACAGTTTACAGACGCGATCATGATTGCGGTTAACAGTTGAAAAGGATTCTCAGGTCGTTATGGTAAACTCAATCCTCAGACGTATTTATCTGGGACTCGAGACTTAAAGTGACGCAAACGTTAAAAACAGGTTGTGTCAAATCCTGTCCTTCCTTGTGTAGCCTACTAATCTCCATACTTGCTGGAAGACAGTGTAAATTCGGTGAGTATTGTCTATTGCTTATATTCAGCCCTATAAAATACAGCTACTATATATTATATCGACCTTAGTTTTTAACTTAAGAGCATTCGTGGCCATTTTGAAGTTGAATGTGCAAGCCAAGGCTTCCGGTAGCCGTTTCCAGTTATTCCAGTTACGCTGCTGGATGTTTGCACACTCGTAGGCTACTTGGTAACGTTACTATGCTGCTTGGTAATATGATTATTTTTTTAACACTTTGTAGTGCTTTATTATTCTTTTAGTTATTGAGCAGCTAATGAATCATAAGTCTCTCACATAAAAAAAACAGTCACGAGGTATCTGTGAATGGTTTTATTTTCAGCAGATGAGCACCATAAACAAATTGCATTCTGTAAGCAATACCAAATTTAGATACCCCTCTGATTTTACTCTGATTGTACTTATTGGTATTCAAGTTCAAGTTTTTCCAAGTTTATTTGTGTAGCGCTTTTCACGATACAAATCTAGTGCAATTCTGGTGCAATGTAGGCCAAATGGATTTTCAACTCAGGGCCAAGCACAGCCACTGCAAAACACACACAAAAAACACATTTGTAAATGAAAACGCTAAACTGAGAAAATACAAAAATCTTAATCCACATTCACACTTGTGCGTCACCTGCAGGATATCCAGCTCGATTTTCCCAGTGTTCTTCTTATCGAACGTTTTAAATATTTCTGTGTAGAGCACAGATGAGCATGTTACAGTAAACCAGCATTAACACATTTTTGTAATCTCTATTCATAGCTATTTATTTCCAGTAATTTAAACTGGATAATCTTCAGCAAAACTTACTGAAGAGCATTTCCAGGCGAATCAGGCAGCCAACAAAGCAATCAAAGTCAATGGCATACTGCTGATTAGCATAACGTGAGATTATCACCTCAAGTACCTCATTGTTCAGCTGGAACCCTGTGGAAAAGCAAATACAACCATTAATGCACTCCTTATTATGACCACTTTTAGAAGAAATTAATGACTATGTTGTCCTCAATGGTCTGACTAACCATAGACTCATTACCTGCTTCTTTCACGGCATCTCTCATCTCATGGGAACTCATAGTGCCTGAGTTGTCTGTATCATGCTTCTTAAAAACCTCCTGGTGAGGTATGACAGAAAATCCACATTAACTATTTAACATCACTAAATACAATGAAGAATTTACAGAACTTTATTGCCCACAAAGTTGTTGCTCTGTAGTAGGGATGCAAAATAGATCTGTACCATGTTGATTATCAGCTGATATTACAGATTTTCATCTTTGATTTAAACCAAATTATATATTATACCAAATATTTCTGGATCTTTTTCCACAGTATATGAAACTCCACAAGGCCGAGTTTGCTGCTGCCATCTTTCTGGACCAATGTCAAGGGTTATAGGAGGGTTATCATGGTTAATTTGGTTGCCGTGTTTGTAGATGAAATTTATTAAAAATATTAACTTAAACTCTCAGGGGGGCTTCAAGTAAATATTTAAAGGGGTCATATGATGCGATTTCAATTTTTCCTTTCTCTTTGGAGTGTTACAAGCTCTTCGTGCATAAAGAAGATCTGTAAAAGTTGCAAAGACTAAAGTCTCAAATCTAAAGAGATATTCTTTATAAAAGTTAAGAGTCAGCCACACCTTCCTAAAACGGCTCGTTCTAACACGCCCCCACATATCTACCTCACTATGTGGGAAGATTTGCATAACGCCTCCCAAATGTTCACGCAATGAAAGAAGGCGTAACTTTGATTCTCGCTGTAGTATTGTTGCCACCACCGCCATGTCGTGAAGGCGCTGTGTTTCGTTGTGAAAGCGAAACTACTTTGTTTAGCCTTCCAAAAGAGGACGATATCCGCTTCGTCATGCCTAGAGCTGATCCGTGCTGGTCACTGAGGAAATACATCAACTTCGTGCTGTGGATCGCCGGATCGGCTTTCACCGTGGATGAAGTGGAGTCCAGCCCGGGGTCGTCACATGTGGTTGCCGCAAGCCAGCCGGACGCTCTTTCGTCGAATCCGCCGGCCTCTGCTCACTCTAGCCCACTGGCCGTTCCTCACTCTAGGCTGCCATGTGTTTCGTTGTGAAAGTGAAACTACTTTGTTTGGCCTTCCAAAAGAGGACACAACTAGAAATCAGTGGTTAAGTTGTATTTAGAAAAAATGGGAGGAAAAATGTCATTTTAATGCTTTAATGTTCACGCCAAATTTTCACATTCTCTTGCAAAACAATTGTGTTCACGCAAAAAAGCTTTAAGTTCCCTAACAAAAGGATTGTGTTCCTTTAAAAAACTTTTAATTTTTGCTTCCACCTCATATTATGTCCATCACAAACGTTTTGCCAATGAATGCAAAGTTTCTTAGGGGAACGCAAAAAGCATTGAAATATATATATTTTTCTTCCTTTTTTAACCACCATCATGTCTCTTTAGAGTCTCCATAGTATCATAAAAATTTAAGAACAATTAGTTATGATTGTGGTGTTCAGTTACTCTTATGTACAAAACATGTTGAGCTCATACACACCTCATCTGGAATCTGAAAAACCAAAGAATATTGTATAACTCAGTGTTCAAATTCATACAATTCACCACAAAAATATTTAGTGATAATGTTGATGGTTATGTCACTGGAAACGTGTGTTAAATAAAGGGCAACAGTTGCGGTCTGGAAGTAAAATCACATTATTTTAACATCTGGAGACAGACCTACCATGAGTTTAGAGGCAATTAATCCATATTCTTTCCAAACTCCAGGTGAAGAACTACACTACCCATGAATTGCTTCAAATTAAAGTTTTAAATGTTGTGATTCATCTTGGAGCAGGTTGGTTTAGTTCAGGACTCTTTATTGTCTTTATTTATTTTTTTATCTTTGAAGAAATTGTAGAAAATGAATGGGAAACAAACACCTCTGGAACTAAGACGATGTGATAGGGATTGTAAAGTTGGTGGTTCTGCTGGTTGTGTTGTTTCTAGTCGCAATGTTTCACAATATTACAGTTTTTACTGTATTTTTGCGGTAAATTAATATATTGCATGGCACACTAACAAATTATATACACCTGACCTAGGAGTGAAAATGAAACAAGCATGAATGAGGAAATACAGAGTGGGACCAGCTTTATGTTAAATAGAGTTCCATTTCAAGTCAGTCTCTCGACATTGTGTAAAACGCTAGGGGAAATCCCTTTCTTCAAACCTTCATGAAGCCTTACTGAATCAAGCTATTGCGCTGCAATAGCCAATGTCATTTAGTGCTTGCCTGGTTGGCGGGCTCAGCCACTATAAAGTCAGTGCCGAGTGCCATAAAACCTCAGAATCTTTTTCGTTCACATAGCTATTAAGACTCCTAATGCCTGCCGTTGAAGGCACACTCTCCAGTGGACGGTGCCTGGATTGCTGTTCCCTGCAGCATTCTGGTGAGTCTTTTACATTATGACAGATAAACTGTCCGCTCACTTCTTTTCCCCTCTGCCGCCGAGCCGCAGAGGCAGAAGCTGCAGCAGCTTGATATAAGAAGTTTAAGTTTTGGGCCACATTCCTATCTGACGTAAGATATAAAAAGCATGTGCTATTGCCCTGTTCATGTACTATATGCTTATATATATGCAGCCGACTTAGATGAGAGAGCTGAGAGTGCTCTCATTCAAGACGGCACTGCAGCTTTGGAATTTGGAAAGTGTGTGGGGGATTTACAAGCCCTCTCTGTCAAATACGAAAGTTCTGGCATGAAACTCTAGATGGCGCAGTCCGATGGATCTAACTCAATATGACATAATGTCATCATTATCACATGGCACAGCTGACTGGTTCTCTCCTGTATTGGTAGCCAATGAGGTTGCTGCTCAACATTCAAATACTTGGCTAATGCTTGTGGTAGCAGTTACAGCACACTTCAGAAACCCTCCACCTCCCCCAGCTCCACCTGTATAGATCTGCTATGGGGTGATCATGTATGCTATGGGGGTTATTCATATAAGTTATATGTGCAGCAGCAGTATTTTTTACATGCTCACAGCAGCATGTTGTGGATGTATTGGCAGTAGCAAGACTCAGTACTATGCTATTCCGCCAAGACCAAATACATTAACATTGTCATGTACATTACCATGCCAGTCCCTCCGAGATTTGTCATGACAGAACTTTGTTTTGTCTTGTGCCTCCAGAGAAGTCGACTGCACAATAGGTGTTTGAGCCCACTCCACGAGGAGTTTGGCATCGTCATGGGCCTGGTTTAAAGGTATGTCTATACAGGACATTTGTTTGGCGGCAGGATAGTCTTTGCAACTAACACATGCTAGGTTTTATAATGTGGAGATTCCCTCTTTCTTACTGCATGTTGTGTCTGTGCAAGAAGAAGACAGCGGCTGAGTAGTTATTGGATGACTGAGGCGCTTATAGCACATTTTCCTGTTTTTACACTTTGTTCAGTAATCTTCAAGGGCTTCAGCTGTTATCTTGCTACTCTACTGTTACTCCTGTGTGTTTACCTCGCTTTGCAATGTTACAATGGATGTGTAATATATATGTCCTGCTATGGGGCCGGGTTTATGTGGCATGCACCAATTAATTTCTGTGTCCTCATTTTCAAAACGTTTATGTGTCCTGCTTATATAAGCTGGTCAGATATATGCACCAATTCACTTGTTGCTTTATTATGAACACCCTGTATGCGCATTAGTCCATGCTACTCGGCTGTGTGCATGCTGATGGTGTCGGCGCTATCTTCGCAACTTGCCAGGTGCATGTCTGGGTGTTTCAACTAGGTCCGGTACCAGATTTAGAGGGGTGGAGTCTGCACCATGCTGTATTAACCTGGCTGGATCGAGGAATGGCACTTTTTTTACACAGCAGGGATTTTAAAGGATTTTTCTTTCTCGTCTTATTGTGCTTAAATGGTCAAATGCACAATTATTTCAAAATGCTTGTCATGTGGAGTATTCACGTAATTTAAACACAGTCGTAAATGTAAACAATTGGGTGAAAACTAGATGTGTTTCACTATATTGGATCCGTGCAGTCTGTCTTAAAGGGAAATGGCCTATTTTATCTGCAGCTGTCTGTCATTTATGTTAATATGAAAACAACAAAAGATGCTCTTTAATAGGATTCAATTCATATTTGATTCATGCAGTGAAGACTAAACAGTGTTTTATTCACTTCATTATTACATTTATGTAGTATTACTTACTAGATGTTAAATAAACCTACTGTAGCTGAAAAACACGTTTATTTAACTTTTATTTTTGTTCTGTTGTGTTTGTAATTAGTTTCTTTGTTCTTATTTTTAATTAAAAAAGTAAAAATATCTATATCAATATATGTATATATATATTGTTATATTGTTATAGTGAAATAAAATTTCTCATACCGTGAAATAAGACACACTAGTAGTGTGTGTGTATATACTGTATATTGGACAATATAGTGGTTATCAGCTTCAAAATAAAAATTACTATTAGCCAACATGTTTATATCAGTGCATCCCTATTTATTATGTATTACAGCAATGATAATCATTATCACACATGAAACTCCTGATATTTAGTGTGAGCCACAATTGAGCTAACATTTGATATTTCCAGACACAAAATCCTTCTTTAAATATGGGTGAGTCCAATCCATTTGCATATGTGGCAAGTGTTGTTTGCAAGTCGCCTGCAAAACACCCACAAGCACAAGCAAATTTTTTGGGTTTCACAAGGAAATTGATATCCTAAATCTTCACAAATAATGTAAAAGCTTAGGTGTTTGAACTGTGTTTATTAATTAGACCACAGACCACAGTTATAAGTTTAAATGATGTGAAACAACAGAAATGGAATGTGACTCACATCAATGGAGCAGCCCAGTAATGATCCCAGCATCAGTGCTTTCTGCATGAGCTTAAATAGGTATGGAGGAGCTTTGCTCAACTCGTAGTTTTCAGCGATACCTCCAGTGAAATCCTCAAAACCCTCAGTGGTTGAACCTCCCGTCAGAGCTTCATATGAGCCGTTAAGCCTTCATAATATGGGAATAATCAGCGCCACCGGTTGGTCAAGTCATGGATATGTGACATGTTGTATGAACATTGTGTGTTTTGTAGGTAGTGGTTTGGCACAGTGTTTACCAACGGTTTCAGATGACTCAGTATCTTGATGTTATCTACTACTGATGACTACAGTTTGGGATAGTAGCAGGTAATTTATGATGAATAAACACATACTGTACACTTACTTTGCATAGGCCTTTTCCAACAGGGCGCTCCAGAACTCCGAGCCCTCGGCTGAATGAACAAACAGCAGCTTCCCATCTCTGGTGGGCAGCCGGTCATCAATGACAACATCCACCCATTCACCAAACTGCCAGAGCTAAAGAGATGTGAATAACAACGATCAGTCTGAGAGTGTCCCCTTAATCTATCATTGGACTTCTAATAGGGTTATGTGTTGTAATTAATACTCACATGAGGTCCAAAAGTCTGAGACCACTAGTGAAAATAATTTTGTATTTTTTTCTGTTCTGTGATTTTTTTTTTTTTTTTTTTACTTTTCTTGTAGGTTTTCAATCCCAGATCTTTAGTGTGGTCTCAGACATTTTGATCCCATGTATGTTCTGACCTGAAAGTGAAAGATGCCGGCATAGTCCTCTATAAAACTCTGTCCAGGTGGAACTACACGTTCCAGAATTGCATTATCCAGAGTCAAAGATGCAATAGCCGCCAGCAACCAACAGTCACCTGCCAATGAATCAAATGTTATTAGATACTTCTGCATTGAGCTCATTGTTTAATGCAAACTGACTTCCAGTTTACTTTTTACAGATATAGCCCTCAAGGATCAACCTGGGCTTCCATGTTTTGCTCAAAGAGCATCCTGCGCGTATACATCTTGCTCAATGGTGATGGTGGTTGGACCATTGTGGGGTTTGAACCTACAACCTTTAATCTTAACTTTAAGTATAGGTTTTTAACCACTCCCATATCTCACAATATGTTTTTCCACAACACATGAAATGCACTTGCGTTGTGAGGTAACTTTAATTAGTGGTTGCTAAAGCTAGCATCACTATTATTGTTGTTCATACTTTTGTTCTTATCCACTTGCCACTGAAACCTGAGCATGTATTTCGTGCCACACCATTTGTGCTATGGTCATGAACATTCTTAAGTAAAACTTCCAAAAGGGTGTTTTCACAGAACCTTCCAGTGAACAGTTCTAAAAGAGCCATTTCTTCTTGTTGTGAAAAAGAACATTTCAATATTCAAAAGAGGAACCTTTTTACCTTTTTGTGGAATGACAAGATTCCACGGATGTTAGAAGTTTCGCATGGAGCCATGAATGTGAATAAAGAACCTCTATTTTTAAGAGTAAATGATACCTCTTACTTTGTATGCCTTCTACTTTATGCTTTTTACCAAAACGGATGAAAAAAACTGAAGGAGGCACTGAGTCATATCACTTCAGTTTCAATTGAGTTCGATCCATTTCTTTTGGAACTTCATGTATCATTTTAACTGGGCAGTGTTTTTTAAAATTAAATGTTGATCGTTAAATGCTAAAAGTTATTTAATGTGTTTTTGAGAAATTGAGTATCACATAAGCCACAAATGTGGCATAATTCCTGATATAGCGATTATCTTTGTTGTGTCATGGTCATTAGCACGGCACAATACGAGTCTGTGTGGGTTTGGGGTGGAGGAAAGTTTACTCACGTCAACATAAAGCAGACACACCAGCAGATTTAATATAGTAATGCATAAAAAAATATCCTGAAATTCCATATGCATCACGTTTTTTTTAATGCTGCACATCACCTGTATTTGTTACTGGAATTCGTAAATAATTTATGAATTATGCTACAGGTCATACCCGAACATCATTCTGATCAACAAATTAAATGTTGATCGTTAAATGCTAAAAGTTATTTAATGTGTTTTTGAGAAATTGAGTATCACATAAGCCACAAATGTGGCATAATTCCTGATATAGCGATTATATTTGTTGTGTCATGGTCATTACCACGGCACAATACGAGTCTGTGTGGGTTTGGGGTGGAGGAAAGTTTACTCACGTCAACATAAAGCAGACACACCAGCAGATTTAATATAGTAATGCATAAAAAAATATCCTGAAATTCCATATGCATCACGTTTTTTTTAATGCTGCACATATATACCATCGCGTTAACATTTGTGGGATTAAAAGTTCTAGCTTATTAATGGTTTTATGCAATCTCAAAATCTTAGATAGATACCACAAATCACCCCTTTTCCCCCCTAACAAATGTCAAAATATCAAATCACTTGCTTAAATTAAGTCACCGAACATTTTGTGATTGCGATTCGGAGTTTTCTGTATTGTTTGGTATATTATAACATTTCTGTTTGTACAGTGTTAACTAGGGAGTGAGTTGAGCCATGTTTTTACTTGTGCCGTGTTTAAAGTGAGGACATGACAGTAATGGGTCCAATTTATACATGTACATACATTTCAGGATGTGGTGCATCCTTGGGAATAATCACAATGGATCTAAAATAAACTGCTTTTAAAATATACCTTTCCAGAAAAAAGTGCTCTCTTGGCTCAACTTGCCCCCATTGAGAGGTAAATTGAGCCAAGGGAGAGGGTAGGTTAAGCCACATGGAGTTAAACTGTGCCACTGATTATTCTGAAATAAGACTGAACATGTTCACCTCATGCTATATCAAAGGAAGAGAATTTCAATAAAAATGACTTGTTCAATTCAATGTGTGAGCCTTGTGATGGACTGACCATTCATCCAGGAAGTTTCCCCATCTGTGGCTCAAGACGCTGGGTTGGGATCCAGCTCCCAGCGACCCTAATAAGGACAAAGAGGTTTGGATAATAGAATGGATGGATGGAAGTTTTATTTAAAGATACAGTTCACAACTTTGAAGGCATTTTTAGAATGATTTTAAAATGTCAAAAAATAATGTTCAACATGAATGAATAAATAAAGCAACTGATCTTACAGAACTATAGTACTCAACATCCGACTTATAAATGCTGCAGGAAAATACAATTTCATAAAAACTTCAATGGCCTATTTAAAATTTGCAGAACAAAATCAAGTTCAAAACCAAGAACAACATCAAAAATGTTTGGTTTAAACTTAATGAAATATAATGTAGAATACAGTAAAATAATACTCTATAATCATAAGAAGTTATTTAATGTGTTTTTGAGAAATTGAGTATCACATAAGCCACAAATGTGGCATAATTCCTGATATAGCGATTATCTTTGTTGTGTCATGGTCATTAGCACGGCACAATACGAGTCTGTGTGGGTTTGGGGTGGAGGAAAGTTTACTCACGTCAACATAAAGCAGACACACCAGCAGATTTAATATAGTAATGCATAAAAAAATATCCTGAAATTCCATATGCATCACGTTTTTTTTAATGCTGCACATCACCTGTATTTGTTACTGGAATTCGTAAATAATTTATGAATTATGCTACAGGTCATACCCGAACATCATTCTGATCAAAAGGCTTGTTCCTCACCTAAAGCTCCTTGACAGATGTCTGTCCGTTTGGCGCCGTCCACAATGAACTCCGGGTTTGAGCAGAGCTCCTTTAAAAAGGGACAATGTGAGAACAATTATAGGTGATAGTGTTACGTTAAAGGTACACCTAAATAACAATAGCTTGTATTTGCTCTTAGCAAACAGCACATGTAAATGGTTCAGTTGAACTAGTGTGCTGTGGCCTGGGTGTTCATAAAAGAAAAAAATACAGATAAAAAGCATCGTATTTATATAACAGTGCAAACTGATGAGTAGAGAGTCTGCATGTTGTAAGTATCAACACACACATAAGATCATCCTCACACCTAAAGAGAAACCTGAGCCGCCGTCGGTTACCATAGTGAGCATATCGGCGCACACGCAGGAAAACATATATTGGGTAATTGGGTAAAATAAATTTTAAGGTTCGTCTCATGTAGAAATAAATTCTATAAAACACACCTTAATATTTACCCAAACTCCACCTGTGTGGAAGAAAGCAAACACTCACTGCAGTACCTTAGGTCTCTTCCACTGCACTCCTCTGGTCTTGAAGGAGTACCGTCCGAGTTCATTGTATCCCAGAGAGTCGGATTCGGCAGGGAAGGTCGGGTCACAGAACAGGGTTTTTTTCACCAGACACTCCTGCTTCAGGGTCTGGTAGTCCTGCTTGTTGAAGGGAATTGCCTTCTCGTTTGTTCCCACTCCTTCTCCTCTGTCCTGCCTCCTAGAAAGAACTTTAGCGATATTAGACATGCTGCCCTTTACTCAGGTTTCTCTGAAGCTTGTGTAGTGTGCGTGTTTCTCTGAGACTGATGCTGGTTGTAAAGTGAGAGCTGCTGTATGGTAAAGCAGTGAGGGGTGGAGTCAGACCCACCTGTCAACACATAGAGGCAGGTGTTGCTTTCACTTCGTTTTACACATCATGTAACCAAGTGATGCAAAATGAACTAAAGCACATTGTAGTAGATACATTTTGAATAAAATGTAAACACTTTAGTTCATTTACTTTACTTTAGGAAATGTATAAGTGAAGGAAGGAAAGAAGGGAATGTAAATGTTATTTACGTTGCACATGCATATTATATATTTACATTTAAAAATATGTAAATATATGTAGGCCATTAATGGCAGATATGTTAATAAGATATGATAAGTTATGAACATGAAGGAATTCATAACATCATCATGATGGAGCAGAAAACTGCCCTCCTCAAACTATTGTCACAAAGTGTTTAGAATGGCAAATATATACCATCGCGTTAACATTTGTGGGATTAAAAGTTCTAGCTTATTAATGGTTTTATGCAATCTCAAAATCTTAGATAGATACCACAAATCACCCCTTTTCCCCCCTAACAAATGTCAAAATATCAAATCACTTGCTTAAGTCACCGAACATTTTGTGATTGCGATTCGGAGTTTTCTGTATTGTTTGGTATATTATAACATTTCTGTTTGTACAGTGTTAACTAGGGAGTGAGTTGAGCCATGTTTTACTTGTGCCGTGTTTAAAGTGAGGACATGACAGTAATGGGTCCAATTTATACATGTACATACATTTCAGGATGTGGTGCATCCTTGGGAATAATCACAATGGATCTAAAATAAACTGCTTTTAAAATATACCTTTCCAGAAAAAAGTGCTCTCTTGGCTCAACTTGCCCCCATTGAGAGGTAAATTGAGCCAAGGGAGAGGGTAGGTTAAGCCACATGGAGTTAAACTGTGCCACTGATTATTCTGAAATAAGACTGAACATGTTCACCTCATGCTATATCAAAGGAAGAGAATTTCAATAAAAATGACTTGTTCAATTCAATGTGTGAGCCTTGTGATGGACTGACCATTCATCCAGGAAGTTTCCCCATCTGTGGCTCAAGACGCTGGGTTGGGATCCAGCTCCCAGCGACCCTAATAAGGACAAAGAGGTTTGGATAATAGAATGGATGGATGGAAGTTTTATTTAAAGATACAGTTCACAACTTTGAAGGCATTTTTAGAATGATTTTAAAATGTCAAAAAATAATGTTCAACATGAATGAATAAATAAAGCAACTGATCTTACAGAACTATAGTACTCAACATCAGACTTATAAATGCTGCAGGGAAATACAATTTCATAAAAACTTCAATGGCCTATTTAAAATTTGCAGAACAAAATCAAGTTCAAAACCAAGAACAACATCAAAAATGTTTGGTCTAAACTTAATGAAATATAATGTAGAATACAGTAAAATAATACTCTATAATCATAAGAAGGGGTGAGCCACTGGCTCAACTTACCTCAGGACTTTTGCCTCAAATTACCACACTTCTATCTTTTTAACATACTTTTAACATACTTGTATAATCCAGAGGGTTAGAGCTAATATCATGGGGGAATTATTTTGTTTAAGGTTGCTTAGAAACGAGGGGTGGGTCAACTTCCCCACAGGCTCAAATCACCCCTCTTTTCCTACTAACTTCCTCTCCCACAGAGATAAATAAAGCATAGTAATAATTTCATTTCCTTATTGGGATCCACGGAAAATAAATATATATTTTTTGTTTGCATATATTCTGTCCAGTAGTGCCATATATACAAAACATTCTCAAGTATCATTATTAAGGGTTAAATTACATATAATTGGCTCAATATCAATCAAAACATACGAACAGTGCTACATCCTACCGATTAGAAATGGCTGAACCGACTTTAATATCCGGCAGATGGCCATGTTGTGCAGCTAATCGAGTTTAGAGCTTCATCGGTACCGTTAGGAAGGAAATGTCAGAATGAACGAACGCCTGAATGAATGTTATTTGTGTGCGCAAAAGAAGTTTACACTCCACAATCTATTATTAATTTAAAACTAAATTGGCATGGCTGTTTCTCCACATGCCAATGCCAACTTAGTCATTGTGATCAAATAGAATAGACTTACGTAAACAATAACTTACTTTAAAACAAAAGTAGTTAGGCCTATTAATATTAATTTTGTAGTATAATACTAAATGCCGCATCAGTAAGTCAGTCAGATATGTTATGTAATTGTTTTCACAGCGACACAGTAGCTGTCAGTGTATAAATGTTAACGCACTTCTTCCTGTTCTTCACTGTGTGCGTAAAAACGCGCAATAACGCGCTCATGACAGCCTGACCACGCCTGGAAAGTTTGGGGCGGAGAGTCACAGTAAACTAAGTTGAAGGATCAAGACATTTTTACATTTCTCAGATTTCTTGGGCTCTTCTGAAGTGGAAAAAAAAAAATGTCGGGAGTCGCCTCTACCCTGGCCAAGAAGAGAGCGCAGGCTGCAGGGTTTGGATCTAACGCCAATGCCACCAAATACCTCAACCAGGACTTTGAGGCGCTCAGGAGCCAGTGTCTCGGCAGAGGGACCCTGTTCTCAGACCCGAATTTCCCAGCCGCACCCGAATCCCTGGGCTTTAAAGAACTCGGACCCAGCTCGTACAAAACCAGAGGACTAGCCTGGAAAAGACCTGGGGTATGCTTTCAGTATCATAAGTTAAATATTAAGGGAATCATTCGCTCACTGGTAAAGATTAAACGGGGAATCATGCACTTTCTATTTTTTTATTTAGCCTAAGTTGTGTTACGTTGTACCGTTATCCTTTTCTTTACAAACGAGAGGGTTCTCGTACATTTTTCTTTGCACAAGTCGCGTTCTTGCGTTCTGTTTGCTATTTCTAATGACTTCAATAGCTGCATTCGTCAAACTGAGGTCTTCTTGGCTGCGTCTCGCTTTTTAGGGTCGCGTCGTGAGCGTTGCGTTTCAGCGGCGTTGCAAAACAGTCCAACTTTAAACAGTCTTCTCGTGACCAGTGTGGGATTATAGAGGTGCGTCCAAATGCTCATTTAGACTTTTTAAGAAAATTCCTAAAGGTTTTGTCTTATATTTGTGTTATGTAAATCTGTATTTTGTCTATTTGTGACCGTGGTCCTCAAAACGAGTCTTAAGGGTCTTTTTTTTTTTTAATTGAGATTTATACATCATCTAAAAGCTGAATAAATAAATTTTCCATTGAAGTGCGGTTTGTTAGGACAGGACAATACACTCTTAAAAATAAAGATTGCTTAAAAGGTTCTACACACAGCGATGCCATAGAAGAACCATTTTTGGTTCCACAAAAAAACATTCAGTCAAAGGTTATTTATAAAACATCTCTTTCTTACCTTTTTATAATCTGAAGAAAAGGTTCTTCAGATGTTGCAGGTTCTACTATAGCATCATGAAGCACCTTTATTTTTTAGAGTGTAGCCTATTTGGCTGAGATACAACTATTTGAAAATCTGGAATCTGAGGGTGCAAAAATATCTAAATATTGAGAAAATCACCTTTAAAGTTGTCCAAATGAAGTCCTCAGCAATACATATTACCAATCAAAAATTACGTTTTGATATATTTACGGTAGGAAATGTACAAAATATCTTCATGGAACATGATCTTTACCTAATATCCTAATGATTTTTGGCATAATTTTGACCCATACAATGTATTGTTGGCTATAAATATAACCATGCTTCTTATGAACATCTCTTTCTTACCTTTTTATAATCTGAAGAACCTTCTTTCACCACAAATAATCTTTTTTTGAAACAGAAAGGTTCTTCAGATGTTGCAGGTTCTACTATAGCATCGTGAAGCACCTTTATTTTTTAGAGTGTAGCCTATTTGGCTGAGATACAACTATTTGAAAATCTGGAATCTGAGGGTGCAAAAATATCTAAATATTGAGAAAATCACCTTTAAAGTTGTCCAAATGAAGTCCTCAGCAATACATATTACCAATCAAAAATTACGTTTTGATATATTTACGGTAGGAAATGTACAAAATATCTTCATGGAACATGATCTTTACCTAATATCCTAATGATTTTTGGCATAATTTTGACCCATACAATGTATTGTTGGCTATAAATATAACCATGCTTCTTATGACTGGTTTTGTGGTCCAGGGTCACATATAATGATCCGGCCGATATTGATCCGAATAACTCGACCAGCCTACTGTTGCTAAGGTTACTGTAGCCGATTTCTGTTTATTCTGTTTATTCATTTTCACCAGGTGGTCAGATTAACAGCTGTTATTTTAATAAGTAAATATATTTTATGATTATCTTTGTATATAGACCCACATATGAATGTAAGCTCAATGTTTTAGTGTCTATATGCTTTCTTTTTCATATCTGATTACATTATTAGCCCGATTCTGCATTTCAAACGTTGGTGTCCTTTGCAGGAGCTGTGCTCAAAACCACAATTCATCGTCGGTGGAGCTACACGGACGGACATCTGTCAAGGATCTCTGGGTAAAAGATTAAAAACATTCATCTACCTGCAAGAAACAAATGTTGAGATTCTTTGTTAATCCTACTGGTTTGACTAAATGTGAAGAAGCTGTTCATTATACAGACCGTGTCTCCAAGTCAGCAACTCACTGAGTCACAGATCTCTTCTCGCTCTTATCTTAATTCTTTAAACACAGGATACCTGCAAGTCAGTACTGTGTGCTTAACGTTTTTAATACCTCAACCAGAAAATTAGCTTATACTGTGGCGCAATCAACACTGTAAATGTGTTCTGTCAGGTAACCTCAAATGTGCATCATTGCATGATTCATTATAAAAGGTATCTCATTATTTACATCATTACTTTGAATGGAAAGTAAAAATGATGCTACTTTTGCACTCGGACGCTCTCCTTAATCTTAAAAGCATGTTTACTTTAGCAGTGCTGTTTTGGGCTCTAAACCTGCAAGCCACCAATATAGTTTGCAAGCAACAATGACTAGGCTGGAACTACAAAAATGTGTGTTTTAAAGTGGCATAAGTGCATTTACACCTGAATGTTAGATTTTTGGTGTAAATTGACTGAAACAAAACTGAATTCCACTGAATTGATTTGTTTCTTGAATGTATTATGGTGGTGTTAATTTACGTGTTACTTTACTCCCTAATTTGATTGCATAATGCACATTACTTATAACTGTGGTGAAGTCCATTATTAATTCTACGAAGCCTTAACAATGAATTAAGTTCATTGTGAACATTGTGAAAAAGCAAACACTCACACAATGTAATACCTAGAATAAGGGTGGATCAGTATTCGAAGGATGCTTTTAACCTAGTCCTCATTCCAAGCTATTAAAAAAGTGTTTTCTCAAACTGAAATAAGCTGCTGTCTATCTATCTATCTATCTATCTATCTATCTATCTATCTATCTATCTATCTATCTGTCTATCTATCTAAACAGTTCTGAGGACTTGGAGCACCCAACTTCTATCTCTATTTTCTATCTCAACAGTTAATTTACATTCTATTAGCCTTACACTAGTAACTTTAGTAACTTTACCATCCCCTTCGATACCTAATCTCACTTTCTTTTGCCTCGTTCCTTCCTGTTTGTTGTGTTTACCACTAACCGAATGGCTGAGCCAAACACATAATACAAACCATCCAAACCTAGAAACTAGCCAGTGGGAATTTGCACACAACCTCTTTTGTTATTAAAGGCTGCAGTTCAAGAGAGAAGAACTTGGCTGTATTTCTCCCGTAAAGTCTTGCATTAGAAACATACGTGATACATGTGTCAGACTGCAGGAAAAGCAGCCTGCTGTCTTTTGAGGAGGGCAGATTCAAGTCTCTGCATTTTCTACATGCGTCTGCTGTCTCAGATTTGCAGCTCACCACTTGGCGTGACACGAAAACCACAATGGCGCTCATTGGCTGCCTGGTTCGATCATGAGTTTCATTTGCATCCCTCAAAATGTGCCTGTCCTTGCTTGTCTGCAGGCGTTTTGAATGTCAAGTTAAAAATGGTTGTCAGAGTTTCACTTTGCATTCCAAATGCAAGTATATGTAACTTAATTTCCATAATCATTAAAGATTTGAGTGAAAAGAAGCCTGTATGTGGCTGTTTCAGTCGTAAACACAGTCACAGTCTCACATCCTGTCTCGCCGTCTCTCAGGTGACTGCTGGTTGCTAGCGGCCATAGCCTCTCTGACCCTGAATGAAGACGTTCTGGCAAGAGTGGTGCCCGCTGGACAGGGCTTCAGTGACAATTACGCTGGAATCTTCCATTTCCAGGTATCTGCAAGTTACACTGTTAGAGTAAACGTATCACTTTGCATTATAGTGTTACAATATAAATTCATTGGCATGCTAATGAAAAACATGGACATTATTTTTTTTTTTGCAGTAGTTTGTTGCTTGGTGCTTTTTATAAATGTATTAGTATTCAAAAATATATACCACTCCTTACATTGATGGTATTTACCATGGAAACTATATTCATATACCATTATGTTTACATGCTACTCCAAGGTATTTTAAAGAATACTACTGTAATATCATGGTATTACCATAGTGAATGCCCAGAAAACATGGTATTGCCATGGCAAACAAACATGGTAATGCTATAGTACATTTTTATAAATAAAAAGAATTGTAAAATCATAATGTAGGTAAAAAAAATCATGGTAATACACAGTAATATCCAAAAAAAAATCATGTTTCTATATAATAAAGCAATGTGGTAATACAGTACATATGTAAGAAATATAGTGCTGTAGTACATAACCAAAACATGGTATTACCATATGTATTTATATTACCATTCAGAAGTTCAGTAAAAGAGAGTCAGTAAGAAATTAAGTGATTTGAAGCTTTTGTTCAGCAAAGATGCATTAAATTGATCAAAAGCGACAGTAAAGACATTTATAATGTTACAAAAGATTTATATTTCAAATAATAGTCCTGAAAAAAGTATCATGGTTTCCAAAAAAAAGATGAAGCTGCACAACTGCTTTCAACATTAATATTAATAAGACGTTTTTCTTGAGCACTAAATCAGTATATTAGAGTGAAGGACTCTGAAGGATCATGTGACACTGAAGACTCGAGGAATGATGCTCAAAATTCAGCTTTGTATCACAAAAATATATTCATATATAAATATAAAATATATTCAAATAGAAAACAGTTATTTTAAACTGTAAAAATATTTCACAATATTACCGTTTTACTGTATTTTTGATCAAATAAATGCAGCCTTGGTGAGCAAAAGTTACTTCTTTAAAAAAAAACATTAAAACTTTTGAATGGTAGTGTGTATGGTAATACCGTAGTACATGTCCAAAAAACATAGTAATAGCATAGTATATGTCTAAAAACCATCATAATACATAGTTCATGTCCAACGGTACAAGTCTCCAAAAAGTACTTTTTGCTTTTTAATGGAGAGTTTGACTCTAAGATGTTTGTGTATGGGTGTCTTTGCAGTTTCACACACTTTTTGAGATTGAACAGATAATGTGAGTCTGTACCCTTGACCTCCATCCTTTAGTTCTGGCAGTTTGGCGAGTGGGTGGATGTTGTCATTGATGACCGGCTGCCGGTGAAAGATGGCGAGCTGGTTTTTGTTCACTCCGCCGAGGGAAACGAGTTCTGGAGCGCCCTGCTGGAGAAGGCCTATGCCAAGTTAGTGTTTGTGTGTGCTGTTTCTTGTGTATTTTTTTTGTGTACTCATAGTAGAACTGCCACCACCAGAAGATCAACTTACTTTCTAAGAATAATCAACAGGATGATCCTTTGTTTTCTTTAGGACTGTCAACTGATTTGAATTATTACGCACAATTTAAAAAAAAAATTTATTTGTCGTTTGGACAATTCTATGTCAATTAAAAGACTAGTACGAAAAAACCCAACACGTTCTGTGTGGATCTGGTTGTTAGTGAACCTTGCATACAAGCACAGCAGGCTTTACCCACAGCAGGTGTATTCTTGGAATGAGGGTGTTTCATTTTGCGTAGTATGTTTTTAACCTAGTGCTCACCGTCTTGCTAGTGGCTTTTCACTCCCTTGCTATATATTTGTCTCTTACTCTTATTCTTTAGTGTTTATCATTGTCATCTGAACACATAATGTGGACCAGCTGTCATTTGTTGTGTGTAAGAATGCGTTTACAGCCAGTGAGCTACTAATTTTGGAACCCTCATGAAAACTATGGGAATGGCCCCGCCCACAAGGGGTGATGTCATACATGAGTATTTATGATATGCAGTGCTGCAGTGATGACATGCTATTGTAGGCCAACCTGTAAGTAACTATCAACCTGGTTCCTTTGACCAAAACCCAATCTGATTTTTACAATGGCTTTTGGATTACTGACCAAAGTCTGTGACCAAAAAAAGTTTATGATTCTTTCATGATTATCTTCAAAAATTAGCACAACTTTTATGAATTTTAATGCCTAAATGCAATCAGCAGAAGTAAAAAGCTAAACTTAGGCTATAGGCTAAAAGAACTACACCAAGGCCACATGACTTCACCATCGCCAACATTAGGCTTCTGGCAACTCTTTCAATCTTTATTTAAAAACATTTTCCAGAAAGACTGAGTTATAATAGTTTGCAAGTGCGAGATTATAAACACAACGAGGCTGTAAAAGTTAACTAGTGACTAGATGAGTTCTCTAACTTTAACTAGTGACTAGAAGACCTCTGTAGTCCAATTTAACCACTTGTTAACAACCACGTAAAAGCTTTAAAAAAATCATAAGGGGGATTACTGATGTATTTTATGTGGTAGAATAAAACATGAGCATATGTTGAGCTTGTGTTCACCACAAACCTTAAAAACCCATTTTGAAAAACCCACTGACTTCAGGATAATGAAATCATAAATGTTAAAATGCTAACTTCTTTCCAGGTTTTGGCCTACAACAAATATGTTACCCCTGCAGCACTCAATGCTGTGGATTATTTTTTGGCAATATATACATTTTTACATAATTTTCTCTTCATAGTTTTTCTTTTTCTGCACTTATATATTTTCTGTTCTTCATTCTATAGGTTTAAATCGACAGCACATTTACAGCCAGTTATTTGTAGAGAATTAAATTTTAACCACTCAGTAAATATTTGACCATCACATAAAAGAGAAGGAAGTAATTTCATGATTCCCAAATGGAGTCCATCCTTTTCGTAGACATTCAAGCGTGCAAAACAACAATTAAGTCCATTTTGACCCTCATCCGTCCCTCCCGAACCTATCACAAAAGTGTCCCTCGCGGGTCAAAATGACCCGAAGGCCAAAAATGACACTAATTTTATTTTTGGTCCAGAAAGCTTATATTGGTCCATTTTTCAGAATTTTATTTTAAATTTTTTATGTAGGTTTTTTAAAATGTATTATTTTTTGGTGATTTTTTATTTTATTCACATTGAAAAATGTGCATATTTTATACATTTTTTCACCAAAAAAACAAAACAAAGAAAGACCATTTCTGCATATTTATACTTTAAACATGATCATCCATCAGGACCTAGGTCACTGAGTGTCTCTGATGCCATCTGGTGGGGAAAAATGACATAAAATAGCATTTTATGATTACAGCCACTAGAGGGGCCTATAGAACCCTATGGAGATTCTTAAATGAGCCAAACAAGTGAAATGTTTAAAACTACACCAACTTGAGGCTTCATTAAGCTTTCAGATATATCTCAAGGCTTTCATATAGAGAGTTTTTTGTGCATTGAGGACATTCTGCAGTCTCAGCCCTTTGTTTGGGTATGCATCTTTTCTGGATTGTGTCAGATAATAGATAGATATAGTCAAAAAAATCAAATAAATTAAAAAATGCTGGGGGGGTTTTCGAACATTCCATTCATTCCTATGGCTGGGTCAAAATGAATGTAATACTTGTGGGTGTAATACTTTTTTTATTACACCCACATAGAATCCTCGAATCGACTCACATTTTTTTGTGTGTGCTTCCTGCTCAAGTGTGACAAAATTAAATTAAAAAAATTAAAACAAAAAAGTTTTTTTGTCAATTCCATGCTTTTCCAGTGGCGGGTCAAAATGACCCGCGAGGGACACATTTGATACTTTTTTTTTAGAACCCACTTAAACTGCTCGAATTCAAATGTAACAAAGTCTCATACAATAAAGATCAACACTCGATTTTTAAAAAATCTTTTTTTGGGGGGGTTTTGGGTCAAAATGACCCGAGGGACGGATGAGGGTGTATAGTATCAAAAATTTTATTTAATAGGATATACAGTAGTTTCACTTAATGAGACTGTTTAACAGTAGGTCTTAAATAGTTTCTCAAACTGAGCTCAAATACATGTAATGTACATGTTTTATGGTCTCTGGCAGGGTGAACGGCTGTTATGAAGCTCTGTCTGGGGGATCCACCAGTGAGGGTTTCGAGGATTTCACTGGAGGCATCGCTGAGAGCTACGATCTGCAGAAAGCACCATCCAACATGTTTCAGATCATCCAGAAAGCCCTGGAGGCTGGAGCTTTGCTAGGCTGCTCCATCGACGTGAGATTCCTCTGCCTGTATTTGAATTGAAGTTGGAATAGTATCTATGGAATAGTATACTGACCAATCAGCAATCACTTTTAGGTCTTAAGCCACGGCCATTTTCAGATATGCCTGTTTTATTTGTAATTCTGTGATGTAGATCACTAGTGCCGCTGATTCAGAAGCCGTCACCCGTCAGAAGCTGGTGAAAGGCCACGCTTACTCGCTCACGGGGGCGACCGAGGTATGAATAGAGCTATTGGCAGGCCTCTGTTTTTAATAATATAATACATTTTGTCATTAGAGTGCATTCTGCTTTGTCTCAGGTGAACTATCGTGGCCGCAAGGAGAAACTGGTTCGTATGCGCAACCCTTGGGGGCAGGTGGAGTGGACCGGAGCCTGGAGTGATGGGTACGGTTTCATTACCGCCAGCACCAGAGATACTATAAAAGTTCATGATTATAACTAAAATAGCAAAAAATTATTCAGAAATAATGAGGTCGCAATCGCACAATGTTAATCTTGTGTGATTAAAATGGTTGTTGATTTTGTTAATCACAAGGACTTAACATAAAATGTGTATCATGACAATAATTAAATGATTTTAATTGAAACTGTTGGGTTGAAAAGTGGGTCTCATTCACTAACCATTAGTATTCAAGAATTTGTGCATGAAATCTACTTACAAACATCTTCACAAACAAAACATGATTCACCAGTAACGTTCATACTGAAATTTACTCCAAATTTACAAAAACATGTAGGAACACCTAAAACCACATGCAAATAAATAAAATAAAATAAAATCACATACTCAAATAAATAATCCACACACTTATTAATGAATGAAACCCAATGTTTACTCAGTGTTTTTGCATGTATTTTTGTTACATATAAATACATATTAAAATCAATAAACAAATTGTTGAATTTGGAAATTAATCATTAATAACAGAGCAGAGGTCATTCACATATCCAAGTCTTAAAGGTACAGTACAACTAAAAGTTTAATTACTAGGATTTATTAATCAAAAAGTTATGTGATTCAGTATGATGGTTTTTATGTGTTTTGTAGTATGTGTCTGTATGTGTATTTGGTTTTTGCTGGTATGGTCAAAGACACATTTCAACCATGGTTGACAATAAAGATGTATTGTATTGTATTGTAATTTTAAGGGTCAACGAGAGGGTCTAAAGTGCACATGACTATTTGGGATGCAAGAAATCCTGACTCCTGACAAAATGATAAGATATGGCCTCTGTGAATTATGTTGAATTCATAGTTTTAATGGCTATCTATGGAAATAATTTGGAAACGGTAGCATCACCGATTGTTTATTTTTTCTTTCATTTAGTTCATCCGAATGGAACAATATTTCTTCAGAGCGGCCGAACGCCAGCGCTGAGGATGGAGAATTCTGGTGCGTTTACGAACTTCTTTATGGATCTAGATTTAGTGCAATCTACACGCTAGGATTTTAAATTCCTATTCTCCACTCGTTATATATTATGTACGTTTTCTCTCTGTGTTCAGGATGTCATTCTCAGATTTCCTTAGCCATTACTCTCGTATAGAGATCTGCACTCTGACCCCGGACGCCATCACCAGCGATTCAGTTAAACACTGGGCCGTGACCAACCACGACGGCACATGGAGGAGAGGCTCTACCGCTGGGGGCTGCAGAAACAATGCTTGTGAGCACAAAATCCACAAATACACCATCAGGCATCGGGGATCAGATTCATTTTTGTGAATCGCTTCATTTCTGTACAAAAATTGATTCACAAAACTTCGGTTGGTTTGGTTTGTTTCACGAGTTTGTGTGCCCATATAATCTTAGCACTAGTGGTAAACAGATTTGGCTTGATGTCTGCAATGGAGGGCTCAGAGAGACTATTCTACTCAAGCTCCGATAGCCCCCTATAGACATAAAGATAAATAAGTAAATATGCATAAAAGCGGAGATGGGGAGGAGGAGGGATGCCGCAAGAACTAACAACGGAAGTGGTAAGAGGCTGTCTTTTATACTTGAGTATTAATTGGAAGATTAGATGGGCGTACTCCTCCAGACATTACATTAATAACTTCACTTAATAATATTACTGAGGACTGGATCCATTCATTAAGTTTCAAGAAATTTTTCGGTAAATGTGTTTCCTGTGATCTGCCTCAATTGAGTGCATACGTTTTTATGCATATATTAAGATTTTATCTGTATCTTAGTGTTACAAAGTTTGTTTATGCACGTCTTCTTATCGGATATAAAAATGATCTGCCCTACTTGAGTGCATATGTATCTGTATCTTAGCACTTATTATGTTTGGATTGCTAAATAATATTGCTGATGGCTGCATCCATTTGTGGAGTTTTTTGTTGCGCATGTCTTCTTAGCGAATAGAAAAATTATCCACCTCAATTACATATTTTTAAATTTTTTATTTTAATATTTTATCCGCATTTTAGTGTTACACTAAAGTTCGGTTAGTTGGTTTGTTTAATAATATTGCTGGCGGCTACATCCATTCATTGAGATTTTGTTGCGCATCGAAAAATGTATTCGGTAAAAGTGTTTCCAGTGTAGTTTATGCACATGTGTTCTTATCAGATAGAAGAATTATCTTTTTCGATTGAGAGCATATGTTTTAGTTATGTGTATTTCAAGATGTTATCTGCATCTTAGTGTTACAAAGTTTGTTTGGTTTGGTTTGTTTAATAATGGCTGCGTCCATTCATTAAGTTACTTATTTGGTAAATGTGTTGTAATTTATAGAGTAAATGTGTTTCCATTCTAGTTATGCATATTTTATTTTACCCACATCTTGGGGTTATAAAGTTTGGTTCGTGTAGTTTGGCTAATAATAATGTCCATTCACGAGCTATGTTTCCATGCACCTGTTTTTATGTGCATTTTGGGCTATCGCATATAAAAAGGCTGAATGGAAATGCCAAGATGTGCATAAATTCTAAAAATAAACATAAATAAATCATGCGCTCAAATGAGTCGGATAAATGTTTTATCCGATAAGAAAATATGCACAAAAACTACACATTTACTGAATAAATACATCAAAAAAGTAATGTGACTTTGCGCAATGGGACGGCATAACTGGACTAACCAGTCGACCAAAAAATGCTATTTTGGTCATTCTGAAATGCCTGAAAAGTCAAAGTGTCAAAGTTTGGTTGGTTTGGTTTGCTTAATAATCTTGCTGACGACATCCATTCATTGCTCCTCAGACACATTCTGGATGAATCCTCAATTTGTGATTAAGCTGAATGATGAAGATGACGATCCAGATGATAATGAGGTGGGCTGCAGTTTCGTGGTGGGTTTGATCCAGAAGAACCGGCGCCGTCTGAGGAAAGCGGGAGAGGACATGCACACTATTGGCTTTGCAATTTATGAGGTGAGTAGAGACACAAGGAGCATCTAAACATTTTGATTCTCATGTATGGCGAGGACATGAACATAATTACTTCAGTAGAACCCCCAGATTACATTAACATCAGATCAACCTTTTGTTTTTGTTTGCTTCCACAGGTACCTCCACAGGTAAGAGTAACACTACAAAGAGGGGCGGGGTGTTTCTCATGACCAATCATACTATTCATCACAGTACTTCTGGCTCACTGATTGGCCTTTGTCTGTGTCAGTTTCACGGTCAGCGCGACGTGCACCTCGATAAGAACTTCTTCCTGACACATGCGCAGAAAGCTCGCTCTGAGACATTCATTAACCTGAGAGAGGTCTGCACACGCTTCAAGCTGCCTCCTGGAGAGTACCTCGTCGTGCCGTCCACCTTCGAACCCAATAAGGACGGAGACTTTTGCCTCCGCGTCTTTTCCGAAAAACAGACCGAAACACTGTAATGTATCTCACCTGTGTGAGGTTTCTCTATTATATGCCAATGTGACTGTATATCTTCTTATTTTGAATACTTGGTTCTGAATTTGATTGGATAATCTTATGCCTATTCCCAGACCATGTGATGACCCTGTGGATGCTGAACTACCTGATGTAAGTCAACAGCGTTACACTAGCTATGTTTCCATCCAAAGTTGCAAATTCAACTTATGCAGAAAATTGGAATATCACAAAAAAATGTGCCAATAAAGCACCGTTTCCATCCCATGTGTTGAAGAGAACAAAATGAGCACTTTCTGTGAAATTGGTGCAAAGTATCAATAATAAAATTTCAAATCTAATCTGTTGAGGCAAAGTCACATGACTTTTTTTGTTTTCTTTTTTTTTGTATGGTCCGTTTATGTGCAAATTTTCTAATCTGATAGAAAAATGATCCTCCTCTATTGAGTCTATACATATCGCATGGGAATTTTAAGATTTTAACCGCAACTTGGTGTTTCCATAAAGCATTTTTAAATGCAATATCTCAAAATTTGCATAAATGGATGAAAACATAGCTACTGACTGTTAATATTTTCCTCTGCCACAAATGGTTGATTAATGCTGAAGATAATTCCTTAATGAATTAAATGATAGTTTTTAATTTAAAAATAATGTTAAGAATAAATACAATAATAAATATAATAATAATAACAACAAATTAATCAATAAAAATGAAAATAAATTAATAAATACAATTACTACCACTACTACTAATAATACATTAATAAATAATAATAACAATACTACTACTACTACTACTACTACTACTAATTATTATTATTACATTTTTGGTGGTAATCAAGATATTGTCAAAAGGTCTTATTGAACATGGAACATTTTTTTTAAACTGTGCTTCCTCTTGTTTCCAGGAGACTGTCTCAGACAGTGAAGTTGATTCTGGATTCAGAGGCATGTTCGTAAAACTCGCTGGAGCTGTAAGTAGAGACGACTTGTTATGCAGTAAACAGTTACACTTTTTTTTGAAAAGCAGAGCAACCAAACCATACTTCTCTCTATAGGACATGGAAATCTCAGCCACAGAGCTCACGACTATCTTAAACAAAATCATTGCGAAACGTAAGGGCTCTTGCATCCTCTATTTTATGCTTGAGATCTAACGAAGAGTCTGAGTCTGAGGAGCTGCTTTATGTGTTGTTTTGTAGGAACTGACATAAAGACGGACGGCTTCAGTTTGGAGACGTGTCGTATCATAGTGAACCTCATGGATGTATCCTCTCAGCTGCAGTTGCTTACTTTTTGTTGTTTGTGTATCGTATGTGCTTGAGTCTGGAATTACAAGAATTTGGTGGTGTTGAATTGTAAGTGTCCCTTAACTGTATCTCAGGACAGTGGGAATGGAAAACTGGGTTTGGGAGAGTTCGCTACTCTGTGGAAGAAAATTCAGCGATACCTTGTAAGAGATCCACCAGAAGCCTTTAACACAATTATCCATTTAAAAGAATGTCTAAATGTCATGACATGTTGCTCTATTTTATAATAACCCCAGGGAATTTACAAGAAGAATGACATGGATGATTCCGGAACCATAAGCACTCCAGAGCTGCGTTTGGCGCTGAAAGAAGCCGGTGAGTCTCAGAAACTCTCACAGAAATCCTTTTGGTGGCATATTTTAATACTCACTGCTTATGTTCTCTTTCCTCTTCTAGGTTTCACTCTTAATAACACTATATTTCAGCTACTGGTAGCACGTTACGCCGAGACAGACATGACTCTTGACTTTGATAACTATGTGGCCTGCCTCATGCGTCTGGAGATGATGTTCCGTAAGTCCCTTCGGTGTTTGGTTATTAAATATTTGGGCTAATTTAGCAGGTTTGACCCTAAAATCATCATAGAAAATGCCTGCAGATTGTGTCCAGGCCTGTTTATAATGGGCCCTTGTGTAGGGTCAGCGCCCCCTGTAGTTCTGGAGCATCTTTAGTGAACCTACCTCTCATTTTCAGGGGTATTCAAAAAGCTGGATCCGCACCAAAGTGGCTTCATTGAGCTGGACTTTCAGCAGGTCTGTCATGCTATAACGTTTTTGAAAATTATATAATTGAAATATAAATTAAATTTTGAAAATAGATAGATAGATAGATTTTTAAACACGTTTTCTTTGTCTTTTTTAGTGGCTGAACTTCACTATGATTTAGACGACTCATCGCCAGTCCACACCACTCAGTGATGAGTGAATTATTAAGATTACATGTGTTACATTTTTTGTATTTACTTTTATTTTTTTAATTGTCTATTGCACTTTCGACCGGTCTTACTTCCAAAGTGTTGCATGGTTTTATTGCGTTTGACATTGGCACACTATTTTTGTTTACAAATGCAAGCATCCTTGAACTAGGAGAATCTTAACCACTTACTGTCTATTAAAAAAGTGTGTGTGTGCATTATTATGAATGTTTTCTCTCCAAAGGACATTATTAAACACTTTTGAAACAGTAGGAACTTGTGTTTTTGTGCATGACTGGATTTAGTAAAGCGGCATTTCCGGTCCCTTTAAGAAATCTTGCTCAGAGGCAGTTTATTTGACTCCTCACCTGTCAATCATTTGTTAGCCCCTCCCTCGTGGGCGTGGCCGTGCACTGCGGTACCCTGCTTATTGTGTCTCATCTGCACAGGACCCGCTCATCATTCTCTCTTTTCCGCTGTTTTAAAGCGCACCAGCTGGGCTGATAACCATAGTGACAACTAAACGCTGGTAAGTTTAGCTTCACTTTTCCGTGTTAACTATCCGTCCGTTATGTGACAAAGTGGGACACCTTCGCCCTATATTTCCAGCAACTGACAAAACCATTTTTTTTTCATTTTAAATAGCTTATTTCTTAAATTTCTAACGGTGCTTGTGAATCTGTCTTATTAATTTATAAGCAAAGCGACAACATTATACACACAATGCACATCAATTATTAATGCATTTAGGGCGTGCATCATACTTGCATTACATATGTGTGTATGTGCGTGTATATAATACATTCAACAATATTACATTACTAGGTTTGTCTAGGTTGTGGTCATTTGAACAAAAATCAACTCAGACTAAATTAAATATGACTATATAAAGCCGCATGAGTGAATATGTGCAGCTGTTTTTGAGGGTGTGTTTATTCATAATCTAAAACAAACACTAGAGTGCTGATGCTCAGTCTGGCCTATTGATTTCACATCACAAGTCAGCTGACATTTAGTATCAGAGGGCAATGTTGTGTTTACATACCACATTATCTACCCAATTGCAACTCAGAGAAATCCAGTTAAAACTGGTTAAGTTCATTATTTTGGTAAAAACCGTATTTGGAGAATATCCACTGTACTTTTTATACTATATATAAATGTGATTGACAGTTACACGTGTACATTTACACACTTACATGATGCAGACAACAAAAAAGTACAACATGGTAATATTTTTCTTCTTCTTCTTTTTTTGGAGATATACCATGGTATAATAATAATTTGAAGTACTTTGGACCGTCATGTAAATATGATGAATACACTATGGAGGACCATGGTATTGCCATCTGTTAGCATCACTGTACCATATTTACATGCATATTGCAACAGAAACATGAATGTTAGCAAATTAGCAATGAGATGATTTCTCCTACTGTTCAATATATTTCTAAATGACCTTTTTCTCCTCAAGCTCGCGGCCCACACAAGGAACCTAAGGTATATTCACTCTCTTGTCTTTCTGTAGTTGCAGTTCCAGAAAGGAACGATAATGAACTAAATGTCCAATTCTAGCATAGTTATCTTAGCTGGGTCTATGTGGTTTTCTTTAGCTACCACTTAGAGAACTGCCCTCCATGGACATTATCCCTGAAATCATGGCTAATGTAAGAAATTAGGGTCTGGCAATGTTTTTCTTTTCTTTTCTGCAGAGATGATGGGTAACCATATTACAAGACAACATGGAATTAGTCAGTCATTAGTAAACCTCTCTCCAACCTCATTAGGGTGCTAATCGAGTGTCTGTTGTAGAGGGCATTTCTCTCAGCTAGCTGGACTAAAAGCTGCATGAATGCTGGTGCACTAATAATGGCAACGTGGCTGACCATAAGCAAGCATTATAAGCCTTTTAGCAGCAGCACTTTGCGCTAAATGCTCAGAGACATTGAACGCACGCTGTCGAATGATGGTGCTATTTCTGTGCTAGCTTCTAGTAACCAGTCTCCATCTGCCATGTGCACACACTTTGAGTCTTTTGTTTAGGTTTGGTGTAGCGGTTAAAGTTTGTAATCAGAAGGTTGCAGGTTCGATTCCCACAAGAAACCCAGGAGCTATAATCATTTGAAGGGGTAGTTCTGTAATATTTGACTCTTTCTCATGTTGTTCCAAACCTGAATGACTTTCTTTTTTTTATGGAACGCAAACCAAGATGTGTCCACTCTTTTCCATGTTACAAAAAGTGAATGGGATATGGGTTTGGAAAAATATGGGATTTACTTTGGATTAAAGCATGTGTTTAAATGACTACTTCCTTATTTTGGTGCACTACAGTATGTATTCAGTTGGAGGAGTGTCGTCGCGTATTTACAAGGAACGCCTGCAGGCAGAAGGGATGGGGACCAATGACAATGCGGTCAAGTTCCTGAACCAGGACTACGAGGAGCTGAAGAGAGAGTGTCTGGAGAGTGGGAGGCTGTTTGAGGACACCTGCTTCCCAGCTGTGCCTCAGTCACTGGGCTTCAAGGAGCTCGCGCCACACTCCTCCAAAACACACGGTGTGCAGTGGATAAGGCCCACTGTGAGTGTCGCAGAGCACGGCCTATACAAACGGCACACTAGCTACTGCATACAACTGCATAGTCTGTATTTTTGGCACATTTGAACACTTATTGATTAAGAGGGAATGGGAGGACAACGATTGAGAAATTACGCAAGTTCGACTCGATCTCTCATTTCCCACATTAGAACTAATACACAACAATGGGTTCTAACTACTAAGACAAGTCTCATGTTTTTATTTTTAGCACAACTTGACACCTTAATTGATTGGGATGGAAAAAAGAGGACAGGAAATGAAATGGGAGGAACCAGATTGAGAAACTACATGAGCTAGACTCGAACTCTCATTTCCCATATGAGAACCAAGGTGTAACTTCTGGTGTTAATTACTGAGACAAGGTTCTTGCTTTCCTTTTTGACATTTTTTTCAGTTGCATTGATTGTTAGAGTAGAAAAAGGCTAGGAAATTAAGTTGGAGGATCAAGATCGAGAAATTACATGAGCTAGATGCTCATTTCTCACATGCAAACCAAGGCAAAACTACTAAGCCATGGCTCCAACAGTGTTGGTATCACGTAAGTTAGAGTTAGGGTTAGTTTAGCTCTTAAAGAGTTAAATTAGGACTACTTTCTAATTGAATGACAAAAATAAAATATATCCATCCTTTAAAAAAAATCTATTTTAGCAAAGTTCTGTTTATATATGCTGAAACATTTCATTCATTATTTAAATTTTATAATTTTATTTTATTGGACTGTGTATCCTTCTCAAAGCTCAAACAATATTTTCATAGCTTAACTGGCAGTATCATACTTGTATGTACTTAGACTACTTTGCATTTGACATAGAAAGAAATTGAATGAAAACATCATCTCACAGATGTATGATACGTATGTTTAAAGATACAGTTGATGTGAAATCATGAAAGAAGTGTGTTGTTTTCAGAGGCGGACAAAGTACACAACTCCATTACTTGAGTGAAAGTACAGATACTGCTGGTCAAATATTACTCCATTACAAGTAAAAGTTGTAAAGACAGATTTTTACTTAAGTAAAAGTACAGAAGTACTTGCTTTTAAAAGTACTTAAGTACCAAAAGTAAATTTCCTTTTGTACAATACTCAAGTAAATGTACTTAGTTACTGTCCGCCTCTGGTTGTTTTAGGTTGACAGGGACAGTAGCACGCTTTGGTTGAGGTGCTGCTCTTACGTGTTGTATTTGCTTGCGTAATGTTTGCAGGAGCTGTCAAACAACCCTGAGTTCATAGTGGGCGGAGCCACACGTACAGATATTTGCCAGGGGGCCCTAGGTGAGTATGTACTGTATTAGCCTGGGTGTGTATGTTTGTGCATGCTTGCACACGTTAGCCCACTGAATGTCAGGAGCTTTATTTGTGCTTCAATGCAGTTTGGGTGATCCGGCAGCTTAAATCCAAGCAAAACAGAGTGTGTCTGTGAACTTCACACATACTGCTGTCAAACGTTGCCACACAAATGTAGAAACCTTATGTAGAGACTTTCTTTTGAACTTGCCAGTTATGATACACACAGCATATAGACATACACACTGAGGTATTAGCATGGATGTCAACATAATGTAATCAATATAGATAGTCAGTCAGATGGATAGATTTACAGATAGAAATAGATAGTCAGAAAGACGGATGATTGGATAGATATATAGTTAGAGGTAGATAGTGAGTCAGATAAATGGATGCATGGACTTATAGATAGATAGATAGATTTTGTGTATATCACTGGATATCTATATCATCCAATCAGAAGCCAGAGCTGGAACTACATGTTTTATTTTACTGCATACTTTATATATTTTGGCTGTATGACCACTGGATTGATGAATGAACTAATGGCAAATCCCTCTTAGTCAAAATATGATTTATAACACCTCTATGATCACAATTTGAAGTGTTTTCTGTTGCTGTTAAGAGGAAATGTGTTTTGGGGGGCAGATGAGTGTGTGTGTGTGTGTGTGTGTGTGTGTGTGTGTGTTTCCTGGCTGGTGGGGAGTGGTTAAACATGATGCCTGAGTGGTGAGTCACACAGACAAGGGTGGAGCATTAGAGAACTCTGGGATCGCTGGCTGCAAGCCACAGCTCATGGTGTGTGTGTGTGTGTGAGTGTGTGAGAGAGAGGGTGTGCACTCATGAGTGCCAAACAAAATGTGTGTTTGTGCAGCAAACACTGGGTGGAGGAGGATGGCGAAGCTTATCACAGATATGCATTTTACCTCTCATTTAGCACACAGAAAACCTCATGACGTGGTTCAAGCCTCCGCAGCCAAAGGGGTTTGGCTTTGACAAGGGTGTTTGAGATAAAGCAGCTTTCATCTAGAGTAAATGTACAGTATTGAAACTGTGCTGTTATCTCGTTGTACAAACACATTCTCCACCCCCTTTTTGGCTGTGGGTGGAGGGCTCCCCCTAATGGGGCATTGTGGTACATACAAACGTTTACCATGATAATTTCTCTCAACTCAGGTGACTGTTGGTTGTTAGCTGCCATCGCATCCCTGACTTTAAACGACAGGCTGCTTCACAGAGTTGTTCCTCATGGACAAAGCTTTACGGACGAGTATGCCGGCATCTTCCATTTCCAGGTGCACAGCTGACTGTTAATGAGTGACAGACATGGAGAACACACATTACAAATACAAAGTTCTTAAACTTCTGCCTTTCATTCTTTATTTTGATAATTTACTATTTTAGTATTTTTTTATCAACATGTTAGAGCTATACAAATTAAATTTTTATTAAAGGAGTAGTTCACCCCAAAATAAAGATTTGTTGAAAATGTACTCACCATCAGGTCATCCAATATGTAGATGAGTTTGTTTCTTCATTAGAACAGATTTGGAGAAATGTAGCATTAGATCACTTGCTCACCAATAGATCCTCTGCAGTGAATGGGTGCCGTCAGAATGAGAGTCCAAACAGCTGATAAAAACATCACAATAATCCACACTACTCCAGTCCATCAGTTAACTTCTAGCGAAGTGAAAAGCTGCGTGTTTGTAAAGAAATTTATCATTAGGACATTCTAACTTCAAACCATTGCATTCGGCTGGACTTTATCAGCTGTTTGGACTCACATTTTGACCCATTCACTGCATTGGATTTATTGGTGAGCAAGCAATGTAATGTTAAATTTCTCCAAATATGTTCCATTGATGAAAGATAGATGACGGATGGATCCATGTCTTGGATGGTCTGACGGTGAGTTATTTTTCAGCTAATTTTAGTTTTTGGGTAAACTTAATATACATATATTTTTATCACAACATTTGTTTTACTAATATGTTTTTTCCCATGTTCCGCAGTTCTGGCAGTTTGGCGAGTGGGTGGACGTTGTGATCGATGACCGTTTGCCTGTGAAGGATAAAGAGCTGATGTTTGTTCACTCAGCAGAGGGAAATGAGTTTTGGAGTGCCTTGCTGGAAAAAGCCTATGCCAAGTGAGTCTCTTTCTCTGATTTCTCTTTTGCATATGACAGTCATTGGATCCATAACATGTGCGTATGTGCTTGTAGGCTGAATGGCTCATATGAAGCTCTGTCAGGAGGGTCCACCACTGAAGGTTTTGAGGACTTCACGGGTGGAGTGGCCGAGATGTACGAGCTGCGTACAGCTCCCAAAGACTTGCCCCGCGTCATTGCCAAAGCCTTGGAGAGAGGCTCACTGTTGGGCTGCTCTATTGATGCGAGTACCCACAGCGCCTACTACAGGCCTGGAAACACAATGCAGCATTTATGGATCCATTTACTCTTTTTTTTTTTTGTGTGTAATTTGAGTGTATTTGTCTGGTAGATCACCAGTGCCTTTGATATGGAGGCTGTAACCTTTAAGAAGCTGGTGAAGGGGCATGCGTATTCTGTCACGGGTCTCAGAGAGGTCAGGATCACCTCTAAAATGTATCTTGAGCTCATTAGTTTACAGTTATAACGATTTTCATCAGACCCTTGTTATTTTAATTTTAGGTGAATTTCCGTGGCAGCAGAGAGAAGCTGATCCGCATCCGAAACCCTTGGGGGCAAGTTGAATGGACAGGGGCTTGGAGTGACAAGTGAGTCAACCAATCAGAATGCATTCAGATATACTTGCTCATACAGGACCTGCTCATAGTGTAACACTTACACTTCATTTCCAGTTCTTCTGAGTGGAATGGGATTGATCCAGCAGAGAGAGAGGAAATGAACAACCACATGGAGGATGGCGAGTTCTGGTAAATCTCCACAGAGACTGGATATTCATGGTTCTCACACCTTTAACTATGCACTCTGTATTAGGGCTGAGAGTCAGTCCCAAAAAGAATCAAAGATGTTGGCAATTGAGAGTCGACTACAAAGCTTTGGATTCTCCTGCATGAACTGAAGTGTCTATTACCTTGATTACCAAACTACTACACATCCCAGAAGAGCTGCGACTGCTAAACATGAGGATTTTTATTTATCCCAATCACTTAAAATCTTTGGTTCTGTTCACAAAAATGATTTGTTTGGATTAATTCAGTGATTCAATCAGTGACTCTTTCTGTAGGATTAATCATGGTTTTTGGGGGGGGGATTTTGAGTTTTGTGAGTCTTTTAGTCATTTATTGTGTAAAATTGTAAAAGATTTGCTGGAATCAGTTCTTGGAATCAACTCCTTCAGAAGTTGAACAGCCCTACTCTATACGCTAAATTGTCATCTCTATTTCCCTTCACATCATTTTACTGACGCTCTGTTCTCTGGCCACTTCAGGATGTCATTTCAGGAGTTCAAACGTCAGTTTTCTCGTCTGGAGATCTGTAACCTCACACCAGACGCTCTGAGTGAAGATTCTCTAAATTTCTGGAACACGATTAAATTTAACGGCACCTGGAGGAGAGGAAGTACAGCAGGGGGCTGCAGGAACCACCCCAGTGAGATCAGTTCACACAATCCCAATGAAACGTATGCATCAGTTGAGACATACTGTATTACACACTTGTCTTTTTTCGTCAGATACATTCTGGATAAACCCTCAATATAAGATCACGCTGCTGGAGGAAGATGATGATCCTGAGGATGATGAGGTGGCCTGCAGCTTCCTGGTGGCCTTGATGCAGAAGGACAGGCGACGTTACCGCAAGCAAGGGCAGGACATGCACACCATTGGCTTCGCTTTATATGAGGTTGGAGGACAAAGGCTGAGATACAACAGTCACATATTTTGATAAATATAATTATTTTCACTAATCTTGTCTTTTATTCCTGTTTTTTAGGTCCCAGAAGAGGTATGGAATCTTTTCAGTATTAAAGGAATATAAGGTGAAGTGTGTAATTTTTTTTATGTTAAAATACTTGCTTGTAATAATGCAGAGATTTAAATTAAGACATTTGTTGGTTGATTTTCTCTAAATGTTTAAAGAGTGTGTCTCTGTGGTGTTTTCAAAACATTCCCCTCTGAGTTTTTCACCAACCCAGCATAGCAACAGTGGCTTAACCAATAGCATGAGGTTGGGGCAGAGCTCTCTGTTTGATTGACCAATGACAGACAGGGAAGTGTTCAGGAAACCTGTTCGAAAACAATAATTTTTTTCAAATCTACACAGAAATTACACACTTCACCTCTAAAGTACATTCAATTTCTAATTGTTTTGAACAACCTGTGATATAGACTCATTAATTGAATCTGTTTCTTAGTTTCGTGGTTCCCAGAGCGTTCACCTCAAGAAGGAATTTTTCTTGCGTCAGTCATCCCGCGCTCGCTCAGAATCCTTCATTAACCTGCGGGAAGTCAGCACACGACTGAAGCTGCCACCTGGCGAGTATCTCATAGTCCCTTCCACTTTTGAGCCGGGAAAAGAGGCCGATTTTGTCCTGCGAGTCTTCACTGAGAAACAGTCAGAAACTCAGTAAGTGACTGGACTGTTCAACTAAAACAACAGTGGTACAAAAATATTTCTATGTAAATATATATATATATATTTTTACTAGCTTATATGTTGTTTTTTTAATTGTGCAGTATCACTTTAATATAAAAAGTATTTCTTTTTTTTCTGTCTTTTTTTTAGAGAAATGGATGATGAGATTTCATTTAACCTGGAAGATGAAGTAAGGACTTTTCTGTTATTTAAATAAAACACTCAAATAATCTTAGCTACCACATAGCTAGCTCTGACCTGAAAACCACCAACAAAACACACACTGCTCACATTTTCTTCTTCCACAGGAGGAGGTTTCAGAGGAGGCCATGGAAGACTCTTTTAAAAAACTGTTTGCGCAGCTGTCTGGAGAGGTGTGTTACTGTTCTATCTGTGTTTTTCATTAATAACATTGTGTATTCCATTAGATTCAACTGGATCTAAACTCTCTTGTAGGACATGGAGATTTCAGTTCATGAGCTCAGGACCATTCTGAACCGAGTGGTTGGCAAACGTAAGCTCGGCTGACACTTTTAAGTGTTCATGTCTGGTCTGTGTCTGTGTACTTGAGAAATGCCTCCGCTCTTCTGTGTTCTTCAGACAGGGACTTGAAGACAGATGGGTTCAGTTTGGAGTCGTGTAGGTGCATGGTCAGCCTGATGGATGTATCCTTCGACTGTAAAATGCTAAGCAACTTTTGCTTATCTAATAGTGTGTATATTTCATCTGATTATTGAGCCTTTGGTTGATTTTGTTGGCCTTGACTGATCAAACTCAGAAAGATTGCAGTGCACGGCTGGGAATTGAGGAGTTCCAGATTCTATGGAATAAAATCAGGAAGTGGCTGGTGAGAAACTGACTGGTGCATCACTCATCACGTAACCTTCCCTACATCATGTGAATAGTACGGTAGCAACTCAAACTCATATTTTTCATTTGCAGGGCATTTTTAGACAGTTTGATCTGGATAAATCTGGCACAATGAGCTCATATGAAATGCGCCTCGCCGTGGAGTCAGCTGGTAATAGTTTTTAATGTTCATCTTGTGAAAATCTTTGACCATGATATCTTGTTGTTTAATAGTGATTAAGGAGGAGTATCGATCCAGATTTGATTCAAATCTGATTCTAAATCATTTTGATTAATTTGGTATGCGTGGTTTTTGGAAATCAAGACTGTATGTTTTGATTAACTAAGAAGAACCAGTTCATAAGAGTAATAAGTAATAAGTAATATTCCTTTAGGAATCAGACTTCACTGATTATGATTTCTGTTTAAAAAAAGCGGTTCATAAGGATCGTTTGTTTGTGAATCAGGCTACACTGGCCAAGTATGGTGACCCATACTCAGAATTAGTGCTCTGCATTTATCCCATCCAAAGTGCACACACACAGCAGTGAACACACACACCGTGAACACACACTTGGAGCAGTGGGCAGCCATTTTTGCTGCAGTGCCCGGGGAGCAATTGGGGGTCCAGCACCTTGCTCAAGGGCACCTCAGTCGTGGTATTGATGGTGGGAGAGAGCGCTGTACATTCACTCCCACCACCTACAATCCCTGCCGGTACGAGACTTGAACCCACAACCTTTGGGTTACGAGTCCGACTCTAACCATTAGGCCATGACTTCCCCCCATGTCTGTCATTGGTGGTGCTGACGTGAACCGGCTCATACGTTTACTAATGTTTTCACACCGCCACTGACATTAGGCAATGATCAGTGCCCGATTTTAGGATTTCAAATTAAGTTTGCATTTAATCTAGCAATGGGAGAACTAAACTAAACTTTGAATCAATTGAACCAACTGCTTTGCAAAATGATTCACTATTTTGAAGCACTCGAAATACCACACGCTGGTGACAACTGCTGGTCTAAACTGTTTAAATGCAACAAAAACTCGGCCAAAACATGAATAAAACAGCTTTTTCAAACACACTGCAGTTGTTTTATTTAAAGTATATAGAGTGTCTGTATAATATGTGTTCTTTTATTAATTTTCAGGGCTTGTTCAATGGAGAGCTTGGCTCTACAGGCTAATAAGAGACTATAAACTACTATTTTTCCTTTAAATTATAAATGCGTAGCATTAAAAATGTCTACAAATTTATAAAACTGATCTGAGATTGGTAGTTTAATTCAAAATGAAAGCCTTAAAATGATGCCTATTCTTTGTCTGCAGGTTTTAAACTCAATAACAAGCTACATCAAATAATTGTGGCACGATATTCTGATGGAGATACGATTGACTTCGACAATTTTGTCTGTTGCCTGGTCAAACTGGAGGCCATGTTCAGTATGTCATTTACACATCTAATTCTGTTTTTGCTAATGTTTCACTAAAACGACTCATTAAATGTGTAATTTTTTAACAGGGACTTTTAGAGAGCTGGACAAAGAGGGCTCAGGCGTCGCAGAGCTCAATGTTAGTGAGGTGGGTCGTTTCTTACCTTCTGTTCACCTGTATTTTTCAAAATGGTGGAATGTTAAATTAGTAACGCGTTAAAACTTAATATGGTATATTTTCTCAAGAAAAGGAAATGAAATAATTAGCTCTTTTGCTCTCTCTTACAGTGGCTGTACCTGACCATGTGTGGTTGATGTGTGAAGATCATATCGTTCTGAACTAGAAGGGCCATCTTTTAGCTTTAAGCCATTACACCCAAAGATGCCTGAGCAATACAGTACATACGGCCTTAAAACACATCCAAACTAACCATCACATGATCCTATGGCACTATATGCTTTTTGATAAAAAAATGGATATCCTCGTTATGCAAGATGCGTTTATCAATTATGAACCACTAAATGTTAACAGAAAAATATATTGCAGCATTTCAGAGAGCAACTTAACATAGCTTTATGCATGCCATAACAAGTGCATGCCACTAACCTCATGCTGTAGGTTATTTTACTGTACCTCACATATGTAGCTTAACTTAGCATTTGAAGTTTGCACCGTTAAGGCCTTGATATTTAAAGATAGGTCATTTTTATTTGATCCTGTCAGTGTATGATTTTGATAGCATTTATGATCTCTGTGATGTGCTGTGCAATTATTTATATAAAAAATAACATAAGTTCTTATAGGATAATCAGGGAATTGTGCTACACTAGATCTTTTTATTTTATGCGGCTGCTTAATTTAGGGAAGTGAAAATAAAGGATAAATATAACTTCTTGGTATGTTATGGCTGATGAATTACACCCACATATATATACACACACACACACAAAAGTTTGGGATCAGTAAGATTTTTTAAATGTTTTTTAATGGAGTCTCTTGTGCTCATCAAAGCTGTATCGATTTGATCAAATATACAGAAAAACTGTAATTTTGTGAGATATTTAAATTTCTAATATTGGTTTCTGTTTTATTAGACTTTAAAATATAATTTATTTCTGAGATCAAAACTGAATTTTCAGCATCATTACTCCAGTCTTCAGTGTCACATGATCCTTCAGAAATCATTCTAATATGCTGATTTATTATTAGTGTTGAAACTATTGTGCTGCATATATATATATATATATAAAGAGAGAGACAGCAAGAGAGAGAATTATACATAAATGGATAGATACATAGATAGATCTCAGAATTTAGGGGGGGGGGAGGGAAAATCAGAATTGTGAGAAAGTCATAATTCTGAATTTCTATCTTCTAATTCTGACTTAAAAAAAAAAAAACTGTTTTCATACAAGTTTTTATTTATTTAGTATTTTATTTAACCCTGTGGCGGGAACGAGCTTCCATAGTGTGTGTGCGCATAAATATACATATTTCCCATGTATATGTTCCCTATTATATATTCCATTCATTTATATATATATATATATATATATATATATATATATATATATATTTTTTTTTTTTTTTTTATGGAGCGAGCAAGAGAGAGAATTATACATAAATGGCGAATTAGATAGATTAAAAAAAACAAGAATCAAAATCCGTGGAAGTGCAATATTAAATTTTATATCTCATACACAATACAGAGTCCATTCGTTCACACATAGTTCAGTCCGAGTTCTCAATGGCAACTACTCCTTCGTCTTGCTCTCTATGAGTCTCAGCAGAGTGGCGTCCGCCTCCAGCAGCGTCGTATCGACGGAGGCTCCCAGGAACCGCGAGGTCATCTCCACATCCTCCAGCCTCAGCCTCACCCTGCTGCCCCGCTGGTACTTCTGTCCGTCCGCCGAGGGCCTCTTGCACACGCAGTGGAACTTCCCGCCGAAATCGACATACAGATCGTCATTGACGATATGAAAGATTTTCCCGACGACGATCTTGTCTTTGGCCGGACCCATCTGCGCGAGCGCGGAGCGGCGCAGGAGCGACGCGAAGGAGGTCTCGTCCCCGGAGCTCAGGTCGCCGCTCTGCCGCAGGTCCGAATGCTGCTCATACGCGGCTGCGAACCCGCTCTTCACCCTCTCGGCTGATTTACCATCTCCTCCGCTCGCATCGGAGCTGCACAATGATCTGAGCGTAGTAAAAACACAGTGTTTTGGTAGTAAAGATGATCTGGAGCTCACGTTGTACATCACCTTGCAGAGCGTCGCCATGTTGAAACGTCATACGCACAGCAGAGCATGCTGGGAAGATTTCAAAATAAAAGGCTGCAGGAGAATGTGGGATTTTCATTGGAAACGTGCCCCATGGTTTTATTATACAGTACAGTAGTATGTGTAGTAACCATGGCTTTATGATACACTACAGTAGTATGTGTAGTAACCATGGCTTTATGATACACTACAGTAGTATGTGTAGTAACCATGGCTTTATGATACACTACAGTAGTATGTGTAGTAACCATGGCTTTATGATACACTACAGTAGTATGTGTAGTAACCATGGCTTTATGATACACTACAGTAGTATGTGTAGTAACCATGGCTTTATGATACACTACAGTAGTATGTGTAGTAACCATGGCTTTATGATACACTACAGTAGTATGTGTAGTAACCATGGCTTTATGATACACTACAGTAGTATGTGTAGTAACCATGGCTTTATGATACACTACAGTAGTATGTGTAGTAACCATGGCTTTATGATACACTACAGTAGTATGTGTAGTAACCATGGCTTTATGATACACTACAGTAGTATGTGTAGTAACCATGGCTTTATGATACACTACAGTAGTATGTGTAGTAACCATGGCTTTATGATACACTACAGTAGTATGTGTAGTAACCATGGCTTTATGATACACTACAGTAGTATGTGTAGTAACCATGGCTTTATGATACACTACAGTAGTATGTGTAGTAACCATGGCTTTATGATACACTACAGTAGTATGTGTAGTAACCATGGCTTTATGATACACTACAGTAGTATGTGTAGTAACCATGGCTTTATGATACACTACAGTAGTATGTGTAGTAACCATGGCTTTATGATACACTACAGTAGTATGTGTAGTAACCATGGCTTTATGATACACTACAGTAGTATGTGTAGTAACCATGGCTTTATGATACACTACAGTAGTATGTGTAGTAACCATGGCTTTATGATACACTACAGTAGTATGTGTAGTAACCATGGCTTTATGATACACTACAGTAGTATGTGTAGTAACCATGGCTTTATGATACACTACAGTAGTATGTGTAGTAACCATGGCTTTATGATACACTACAGTAGTATGTGTAGTAACCATGGCTTTATGATACACTACAGTAGTATGTGTAGTAACCATGGCTTTATGATACACTACAGTAGTATGTGTAGTAACCATGGCTTTATGATACACTACAGTAGTATGTGTAGTAACCATGGCTTTATGATACACTACAGTAGTATGTGTAGTAACCATGGCTTTATGATACACTACAGTAGTATGTGTAGTAACCATGGCTTTATGATACACTACAGTAGTATGTGTAGTAACCATGGCTTTATGATACACTACAGTAGTATGTGTAGTAACCATGGCTTTATGATACACTACAGTAGTATGTGTAGTAACCATGGCTTTATGATACACTACAGTAGTATGTGTAGTAACCATGGCTTTATGATACACTACAGTAGTATGTGTAGTAACCATGGCTTTATGATACACTACAGTAGTATGTGTAGTAACCATGGCTTTATGATACACTACAGTAGTATGTGTAGTAACCATGGCTTTATGATACACTACAGTAGTATGTGTAGTAACCATGGCTTTATGATACACTACAGTAGTATGTGTAGTAACCATGGCTTTATGATACACTACAGTAGTATGTGTAGTAACCATGGCTTTATGATACACTACAGTAGTATGTGTAGTAACCATGGCTTTATGATACACTACAGTAGTATGTGTAGTAACCATGGCTTTATGATACACTACAGTAGTATGTGTAGTAACCATGGTTTTTGGCGTATTGATTACCATTTGTATAACCACATTTACTACAAATACCATGGTTAAACTATAGTTAGTGTAGCAAAACCATGTTTCTGTTGCTGTTTATTTCACTTTTAAAGCACACATTTATACAACTATTGTTGCCCAAGGTGCTGTACAAACAAAGTAAAACAAATAAAACCAAGAACATACAAAGATAAATTTAAACAATAAAAATTCAATGACACCCCTCAATACCCAGTAGAATTAAAAGCCTGCGATAATAAATGCATTTTTAACTGAGTTTTAAATGTAAATATAGTTGGAGCTGCTCTAACATACAGGGGTAAAAGATTCCACAGTCTAGGTGCAGCTACCGAAAAGGCACGATCACCCCTAAGTTTTAATCTAGACCTAGGAACAGTTAGAAGCAGCTGATCAGAGGACCTAAAGGATCTAGAAGGCGTGTGTCGTTTAAGAAGGTCTGCGAGGTAAGGAGGTGCCAAACCATTTAATGATTTAAAAACAAACAATAAAAGCTTGAATTCTATTTGGAAACGTACTGGCAGCCAATGAAGGGAAAATAGAACTGGTGTGATGTGCTCTCGTCTTTGAGTGCCTGTCAGCATCCTAGCTGCTGCATTTTGGACTGCCTGCAAACGTGACAACGCTTTCTGGCTAACTCCTATATAAAGGGAATTACAATATTCAAGCCTTGAAAAAATAAAGGCATGGATGACTTTCTCAAGGTCTTTAAAAGAGAGAAATATCTTTACCTTAGCCAAAAGTCTCAAGTGGAAAAAGCTGGATTTAAAGACACCATTAATTTGCATATCAAATTTGAAGTCTTTATCAAATAAAACACCACCATTTTATTATACAAAGCCAAAGGGCCAAGGTTAACAGTCTCACTCAGCCCAAAAATAATGATCTCTGTTTTGTTTTCATTTAGTTTTAAAAAATTTAAATTCATCCAGCCTTTTATATCATTTAAACATTCTAAAATAGGAGTTAGAACATTCTTGTTATTCTGTTGTAATGGTAGATATATCTGCGTATCGTCTGCATAACAGTGAAATGAGACATTATGCTTCTTAAAGATAGACCCCAAAGGGAGCATATATAGAGAAAAAAGTAATGGGGCCAGAATGGACCCTTGAGGGACGCCACAGGTGAGAGGAACTGAGGTAGATAAAAATTCACCAAAATTAACTGCAAAGCTTCTATTTGATAAATACGACTTAAACCAATGAAGAGCCACTCCTTGAATTCCTGCATATTGCTCAAGACGAGAAACCAAGATAGTGTGGTCAACAGTATCAAAAGCCGCACTAAGATCTAATAAAACTAGGATTGCAGAGGCTCCAGATTCAACGGTTAATAAAATATCATTGTAGACTTTTAAGAGTGCCGATTCTGTACTGTGTTTTGTTCTAAAACCTAATTGGAAAACCTCGAGTACTGAATTTTTCTCTAAAAAGGGCTGTAATTGAGTGAAAACTACTTTCTCCAACACTTTTGAAAAAAAGGGAAGTTTCGAAATCGGTCTAAAATTTGAACAAACTGGTTTACAAATGGTTAATTTGTGATTACCATGGTATAACTAAACTATAGTAACCATGGTCTTTTGGTTTTATTTGTAGTAAAACCATGGTTAGTTTTCGTAAGGGTTCATAGGTAAAAATATACTGCTAATAATAAAATATTACATGTTGACCAAATGTATTGCTTCCTTTAACAAAATGAATTCGAATTGCTGCGTGGGTTTACCGTTTTTAATTTTTTGGAAATCTATTAAGATAAAATAGCTTGGATATATAGCTCAATCTCTCTATTTGATGGTTTATTTGACTAGGATCAAAGAATGTGGGATTTGACAAGTTCTCTCGGCAAAGGGAGAGTATGCTTCAACAATAGAAAAGAAGACATAATAATTGCTCGACTTCGAATAGGACATTCTGGTTTAAATCATGCATTATTCTCAACAGGGAAACATCAGTCAGGATTGTGTACTACATGCAGTGAAGCAGAGACTATTGAGCATGCACTTCTACATTGTGCAGTATATACCAAAGAAAGAGAGGAGTTATTTAAGAAACTGAGAAACATAGGAGTAATTCATTTCACTATATCAAATCTTTTAAGTTGTGCCTCAGGACAGACAAGTATTACGAGAGAAATTCTTAGTTATCTGAAACTAACAGGATTAGAAAGTATAATTTAAATGTCATAATAATACTACCGGTTGGTTTATTTATTTATGGAATTTTTTTGTTCCTTTCTCCCTCGTTCCCGTTACACTCCAGTCCAGTTGGTGGAGGTAATACACAATAAGCTGGCTTGTCAACCGCCATAAAATCGTACAAGAAGATGAAGAAGTTCTCTCGGTTTCCGTAGTTGCGTCAACGCAATTAATACTTCCGGGCACGTCTTCGAGAACAGAGGAGAAGAAAACATGGAGCTCTTTGTAGTTTCACCAAATGTGAGGTTTACGAACCTTACTGTCGCCCCGGGCTCGACTGTCAGCGATCTCATCCATCATTTTGCCGTTAAAGAGGTGAGTGAATGTGAGCTCTGAACTGAGGGTTGTGCTGTAACTCTCACTGCTGGTGGTTCAGTTTGATTTTGATGATGAACATTGTGTTTAAGACGACCTAAACGATGTCTCATTTGCTCTCAGGGTGCCTCCGTCGCGGATTTCTATGTGAAGAGTAATGGCCGCGTGTCTCGCAGGAATGCCTCGCTTCAGTCTGGAGTTGTGTACCGTGTGGAGCCTCGGTTATGTGGAGGCAAAGGAGGTAAACAGACTCGTCCAGAACATCACTGTTGATCTTTGTTGAAGCCTGCAAATGTTAGCATATGATGGGTTGTTGATATTTGGCTAATTGTTATACGATAATATAATTGTTAGAGTATGCTTTGGTATAAACATGTCCCCGTTTTGGACACATTTACAATTTGGAACTTATTAAAAGTATATATAAAATTCTGATAAGAGTTCCCGTAGGGTTTGTTTTTAATTTATAGAATGTGTATCTAAAGTTTTGAGCATTTGAAAGTTATTAATAAAGGTTTTGTTCCTTTTTAAGATGTTTTAAACTCATTTGTTTTGTAGGATTTGGCTCTATGTTGAGGGCCCTCGGTGCACAAATCGAAAAGACCACTAACCGTGAGGCCTGCAGAGATCTGAGTGGAAGGAGACTGAGAGATGTCAATCATGAGAAAGAGTACTGCTGATGATTACCGTATCCATTTAGCATGCTTTTTTTTGATTATTGACTGAATTGTTTTATGGGTTTGGTGCTTTCTGCTCCAGCATTAGGTTGTCTTATTGAGTGAACCATTGAAATTGCATGCGTGTTTGTAGAATGGCTGAGTGGCTGAAAAAGCAGGCGGATCGAGAGGCCGAGAAGGAGCAGCGTCGTCTGGAGCGGATTCAGAGGAAATTGGCCGAGCCTAAACATTATTTCACAGACACTGATTATGAAAAGCAGTGCCACGACCTCTCAGAGAGACTGGAGGACTCTGTGCTGAAAGGTAACTTGAACTCATTTTATGTATAAAATTACACGCATCTACTGTCTTATAGTAGTGCTAGAGTACATTTACACAGAGGAGAATGATAAATAGCCATAGACAGCATTGTTTACATATTTAGTTTCATCCTAGTGACTGAAAGTTAAACCACTTGCACCATTATCCCAAGGTCCTTTGAAGATTTGTTAAAAAAGAATCATTTAAAGCAGTGGTGGGCAAACTTGGCAGAGATTTGGTCCAACCCTGATAAAACTCACCTGCCTGTAGCTTTCTAGTAGTCTTGAAGACAATGATTAGCTGGTTCAGGTGTGTTTGATTAGGGTTGGAGCTAAACTCTCCCCTTGTCTAAATACCCACACTTGCGGTCTTGGCCACTTGAGAGCACGTGTGCGCGACTGTCCCAGGTCTTAAAAACGCCAAAGTGCAGTGCCCTTAACGCACACTAAACCCACACTATCTCGAATACCGCTCCGGAGCGCTATTCGAGGCTTAGTGTATCCCATCATGCATCATGTTCTGGAAATAAATCGTGAGACTTTTTGCCGAGATCTCGCGAGAGGTCACGGAAACCTTTCCAAAGCAAGTTAAATATTAATATGATAATTAGATATTACGTATAATTTGGTAGAAAAACTGTGTTTTTACGTTTTATTGGTGCAAAGATGAGTAGTGGTGATATTTATTTTGTACAACATTTGCAACTGCTTTTTATCACTTAATTAGAAGCACCACAAACTAAAATCGTCATGTTATAGGGACTACTGAACAGACATTTAGAAGTTGATTTTAAAATGCAAAGTATTTAAAGTTATGTAAACACTTGCAGTTTTATAACACTACAAGTGTGTCCCATCAGGTAATGAAAACACACTTGTGGTCTTCGTGCTCACTTGAACACTTGGGCCAAATACAGGAAATACGTCATAGAAGTGGTCATGTGCAAAGACCGCAAGTGTGGGTATTTGGACAAGGCATCTGAAGGAAAGGGACCTGGAAGGGCCAAGTTTGCCCAACCCTGATTTTAAATACACCACTTAAATTCACTTGAATCACATTTTGAATCAGAATTTTTTTGTACTGAGATTAAAATTAGAGACTCCATTAAACTAAAGTATTTCCTATATTAGGAATTATATTATATTTAATATTCTCATACATACAAGTTCAAGTAATTTCACATTGCTTGATTTTATAGCCAAAAACAATAATACTAAATAATTGACAATAATAAATATTACAATTCTGAAAGTGATCTCTATTTCCTAGAAAGGTGTTATATAAAATTAACTTTAACAATATGCAAATTATATATTCAATATAGTATATTTATTAATTAGTATTATCATTATTATAACAATATAATATACAATTATAATTAATTAAAAATTTATAATTATAATGTAATAATTATTATTAGGATTGAAATAGGGCTGTCAAATAAATTAATCGTGATTTAACTGCATAAAATACAAGTCTGTGCTTAAATAATGTGTGTGAGTACTTTTGTTTGAATATATAATATATATTTTTTTCTTTTCTTTTCATATCGCAATATATATTGCAGAAAAACAAAATATCACAATGTGAGTTTTTTCCAATATCGTGCAGCCCTAATACACAATATATTATGTAAACACAGGCTTTTATTTAGGATGTGATTAATTGATGTGACACCCCCATTAATATTGCATATTGTAAATATTCAAGTATGTTGCCCAAACCTAATTATTCTTGACGGTAAAGGTAAAAGTTGTCTATTCTTGCAGGCATGCAGGCTTCCTCTAGTGGTCTTGTCAAGGTGGACGAGGGGCCGAGTCGCAAGCGTCCGACACCAGCTGACAGTGAACTGAAAGCAAAGAAGAAATGTTTCTGGTGAGCTGATTTAACCTATGTCAAAGAAAATGCTTATCTTGCTGACTAGAATCACTAAATTGTAACACGCATTTGTTTAATCCACTAGGACTGGCCTTGGAGGACTGGAGGAGATAGGCAGCTCTGGTGAAGGAAGTGATGACAGCGACAGCGAGGCTTCTCCGTCCACCTCTGGGGCTTCACGCAGTTCAGATGTTCCCAAACAGACTATGCCACCTTTTGCCACCAGGGGGAGTGACAGGACAGACCCTCAGGAGCAGCCCAGCAGCTCCTCCTCCCAGAGTCCCGCACCGAGCTCCCCAACACAGGTGGAGGAGGAGGTGCAGAAGGAGTGTACAGCTGAAACCAGTCAAAACAGCAGCATCGAAGAGGATAAATCCTCCCAGAGTCCAGCACCGAGCTCCACAACACAGGAGGAGGAGGAGGTGCAGAAGAACGCCGAAAAGGAGTGTACAGCTGAAACCAGCCAAAACGGCAGCATCGAAGAGTATAAATCCTCCCAGAGTCCCGCACTGAGCTCCACAACACAGGTGGAGGAGGAGGTGCAGAAGGAGTGTACAGCTGAAACCAGTCAAAACAGCAGCATCGAAGAGGATAAATCCTCCCAGAGTCCAGCACCGAGCTCCACAACACAGGAGGAGGAGGAGGTGCAGAAGAACGCCGAAAAGGAGTGTACAGCTGAAACCAGCCAAAACGGCAGCATCGAAGAGTATAAATCCTCCCAGAGTCCCGCACCAAGCTCCCCAACACAGGTGGAGGAGGAGGTGCAAAAGGAGTGTACAGCTGAAACCAGCCAAAATGCGGATAAATCGCAGGTTGAGCCCACAGAAGCACCAAGCGGCCCAGCCGAGAGCAGTCAGGCACAGGAAGAGGTGAGATGCCCTGCTTCTGAAGGGGATTTTCATGCTGGAAATGTTTTTGGTAATACTGACTGACTGACAAGTGTGCGATTATATATCGTCTGCGATAATATCGTAATTGTTGTTTTAACGATGTGTGATTTGACCGAGTATTTTGCGAAAACCATTCAAAACATCCCAACAGAGTGCACGCATGAAGTCTAGACTAGTGCGCGCACGCATTTAGAGTGTGTTCTTTCACTGCATGATTCAGTCTAATAAAATGCATTTAGAATGATGACAAATTCAAGGGGGTGGGCAGAAAATGTATATATTTATACCACTTCATATAGTTAATCAATTTCACACGAAGAGTGCCGTTTGTTTTCCCCCCAAAATTACCATGATTACCAGGGATGCTCTGATCGATCGGCCGGTGATCGGTATCGGCCAATAATCACATTTTATGACCCGATCGGTACTCTCTGCACTTGGCCGATCTCACGAACCGATCACAATTTGATGACGTCAACGCGTGACGACGTACATGATGCGTGGGACATAAATGATTTGGCGCCACAGTCATGTCATCGCCGGTGTGGAAATGCTATGACGTTTCGAGAAACAATGAAAAATGTGCTATTTGTTGTGTATGTTTTGCATGATGAATGGATGGTTCATTTTTAACAGCAGATTCAGTGACGTTAGAGCTGATCTGCGCCTCACTGCACGCGTCTGCGGCGCGTTTCGGCTCCGCGGCCGCTCTAGTCAGTGCTGTTTCTGAAGCGGCTCTCCGCGCTACTTGGTTAAAAATAGTCTTTTGTAAGTTGTCACAGTGTGGAGGACGGAATAAAACCTTGTCAGAGCCGTAAGGGATAACGGTAACATAATACGCTGCTCGTGGGCTTCTTTTAAATGAACATTATTTATAAAACAAAATATCTTCTTTGGCCACATAAGCCTACTCAATAGCATTAACACAGGCTTTACTCTTTTCAAACTTTGGAATGTCACCGTTTCTGTCACTGCAACTTCTCGATCAGGTGAACGAACACACACAAAATCGTCTGCCTCATGGAAAAAAAATTATTTAAAAATGTTTTTAATATTTGCATAATTTATTTTACCCACCCGCAAATAATCAGAATGCATTTTTTTATTACCCGACCCGTGGATATAGGAAAAGCTAAATATGTTTGCTGCGTAAATCTGCATTCTCTGCCAGCAGGAGGTGCTTTAAAGCGGGAGAAACAAGTTTCCCCAGTAACGGCTGTACACAAAGCAGCGCTGAGCTCACAAACGCTGCTTTATCAGGCATATAACATGCAAGATGAAATGAAAATGACATCAAATTTTTTCCTTCAGTGATATAAAAACACCCGCGCCTCGTTTTGATTTTTAAATGTGCAGTATGTGCGCATGTTTATTCAACGAAGCCTTTTGGAAAATCGGTCAGGTTTGATATTATTTGATATAATAAATAAATGTATGGGAAACACATCCCACAGCACAACCACCTGAGCCTTCAGTCTACTCATCACCTTAACTTTAACTGCGTTTGTAGCCGGCGCCATAGCCAGACTGATAAACAAACACAGACCGGAAGTTAACTTCGGGCCAGGCGCGTGCGCCCGATGAAACATCTATATAAAGCTTGAAGCATCAGAATCGGTATCGGCCGATCACCACGACAAGAAATCGGTACTTAGTATCGGCTGCAAAAATCCTGATCGGAGCATCCCTAATGATTACAAATGTGATATTGATATTTTACAACAGTTAAAAAAGAGACTCGAGTTTTAGACACCATATTTCCTGTTTTTGTTCTATTTTGCCAACAAAAATAATTCCAAACAAAGCCGCAACACGGCGGTGTTTTGTTCCTGAACGAATCAACCGTTTAAATGATTCGGTTCAGTCGCAATGACTCTCTTATTAACAGTGACTTGCTGCCACCTACTGGCGCTTTTAATTTCACATTTTAAAGTATCTTTTCATTTTTTAAATAATTTCAAATATCAGTATTCAATATATATCAGACGTGTTATATCAGAATTACTAATAATGTTTTTGTCGTTCTAGATTATGAAATGCTTGCTGACAGTGCAGTTTATCTATGCATTTACACAGAACTATACTCAAACTGTGATCGCTCGTGGAGATAATAATTAATTTCCATAGAGTTGTATCTATTTAGATGTTTATTAGCGAAATAAGGTTTATATAGTAAATGTTAATACAATTTAGGGTGTTTTAAACAAGTAAATCTTGTTAAAGGTTACATGTGGTGGCCGTGCTGGATCATTTCTTGAGCATCAACCCGGTGAGTGAACAGCGATATGAAAGCGGCTTCACGAGACTAATGATGAGGATAGACAACAGACAGAGAATTCAATTTAGCATTTTTATTTCCAACATGCACTCATTCATGGCTGTATTATTTAATTAATGCAAAGTTACGTCTTTATTGGGAGAGGACTTGACGGATTATCTTAACCTACGTGACTCCTACTTCATGAGATGATGAGCTTATAGGCGAATTAAATTCAGCACTTTTATTTCCAATATGCGCCCATTCATGGCTGCATATTATTTAATTCACGCAAAGTTACGTCTTTATTGGGACAGGACTTGATGGATTATTTTACGTGAACTCCGTGAGTTCGTCTCCATTTCTTCGAGCCAAGCTGCATAAACTGCATATCAGGCATTTATGTAATACATCTAATTTGTGCATTAATGGCTGTTATGTTAAA
>NW_015506165.1:106596-116486 GCF_001515645.1 Sinocyclocheilus grahami
TCTATGCATTTACACAGAACTATACTCAAACTGTGATCGCTCGTGGAGATAATAATTAATTTCCATAGAGTTGTATCTATTTAGATGTTTATTAGCGAAATAAGGTTTATATAGTAAATGTTAATACAATTTAGGGTGTTTTAAACAAGTAAATCTTGTTAAAGGTTACATGTGGTGGCCGTGCTGGATCATTTCTTGAGCATCAACCCGGTGAGTGAACAGCGATATGAAAGCGGCTTCACGAGACTAATGATGAGGATAGACAACAGACAGAGAATTCAATTTAGCATTTTTATTTCCAACATGCACTCATTCATGGCTGTATTATTTAATTAATGCAAAGTTACGTCTTTATTGGGAGAGGACTTGACGGATTATCTTAACCTACGTGACTCCGACTTCATGAGACGATGAGCTTATAGACAACAGAGAGCGAATTAAATTCAGCACTTTTATTTCCAATATGCGCCCATTCATGGCTGCATATTATTTAATTCACGCAAAGTTACGTCTTTATTGGGACAGGACTTGATGGATTATTTTACGTGAACTCCGTGAGTTCGTCTCCATTTCTTCGAGCCAAGCTGCATAAACTGCATATCAGGCATTTATGTAATACATCTAATTTGTGCATTAATGGCTGTTATGTTAAAGTTTACTAACTACAGTAAATCAAGTACCTGTGCACGCCGTTGTTGTTGTCTTGTTTCCCCTCAGACGCGCTGCAATGGCGATCCTGCGCGCAATTCTCAAAATATCCACAAGATGGCGCCATTTATCGGTAAATCCGATATTACAAAACCGATATCCGATTATTTTAAAATGCTTAAATATCGGAAAAATATCGGTAAATCGATATATCGGTCGATCTCTACTTCAGTGTTTCCTCTGCATTGCAAAGATGAATTTTTTTGATACTGATTTAATTTGCCTGGTAACAGCCCAACTGTCTTATTATTCTAACTCACTGATTAAATGTAAGAATTTGACTCAAAAGATGATGGATAAAAATGGCTTTATAAAGGTAAAAATGCCCATTTAATGTAAAAATCGATTTAAACTTATTGGAAAAGATTAATTTCCATCACTGCTGTGAACTGATCACCACACAGAATATGAAGAATATCAAAAACTTTAGGAGTCAAGCTGTCCACGCTCCTGGACACACCCTCAGCAAAATATTGTCTAATTATCGTTATCGATAAAAACCCAGGAAATATCGAGATATTATTTTTTGTCACTATCGCACACCACTAATACTGACTTGTCTTTCGCTCTCTTGAGGTGGAGGGTCTGCTGGATCTGCTGTCTGTGAGTGGGCCGGGGCAGCTGGAGGCTTTGGGTCTGGAGCGGCTGAAGAAAGAGCTGATGGAACGAGGCATGAAGTGTGGAGGAACGCTGCAGGAACGGGCTGCACGTCTGTTCTCCATCAAAGGACTGAGCCCAGATCAGATTGACCCTGCGCTCTTGGCCAAACCCACCAAGGGCAAGAAGAAATAGCTTGCGTATCTTAAACCACAGTGTTTTTAACCCATTTTTGCTTTGCTTGTGTTTGGCATGCGTGTAGTTATGTTTAAAGTGTTATTTGTACAAATCTAACACCTAATTAAGAAAAATCCCCAGTTTGGGACAATAGTGAGTGCTAGATTTAAAAAAAAAAATTCATTATGATGACATTACTGGTCAGATACAGATAACAATTTGGATCGAACTTTAAAGTTGAACTTTAGTCAACAATATATGGCGTTTTTTTTTTTTTTGTCTTTTTGTCTGTTAGAAAAACATGCCATGTAACAAAAGGTGAAACCCAGGTTAACTTTTTTTGTAATCTGTACAATAAATTCTTTGATAATTCAGTCACAGTAAATATATTTTTTTAAATTATTCATACATACAGAGACATTCTGGTAATCAGTCATATGTCTATGATGTGGGTGGGAAGTCATTCAACGATTCATCAATTGTCCAAAAGATTGTTCATATTACACAGTATTTGTATATGTGATCTGGTCCATTTTCCTCTTGACTTTATTAAGTAAAATATTGTTGCACAATTTTGTGCCCTGTATGTTGCTCTTATTACTCTGTATCATGTATCTTTAGTGTATAGCATATGAAAATAAGTTTATTAGAAAAATACATACACAACGTATTTGGTTTCTGATGCAGAATAGGGTTTTATAAATATTGTTGTGTAATAGATGTATTTTCCATCAAATGCAGTGATATCTGGTTATGATGAAAAGCATGAAACTAAAACTACACACAATGACATCAAATTATGCAAACAAAAATGATTTAGTGTGCTGCTTTATCAAGATTTGGGGAATTTTCGTATGTACTCCGAAACAGCAGATGGCGATATTGATACCCATACTGCTTCAACACATTCAGCTGAAGAAAACGCTGTTGTCATAACCCCTCGATTTCCGGTTTTGTTTTGAAGAAAACATGGAAACACCAAAGACGCTTTAATATGTTGTGCGTTTTATCAAACCGGTGACATCTGCACAGAGTAGCATTATAACAGAACTTTCAAACATATCTAGTATGATAAAACAGTGCTGCTTTACCCCACATACACACGACCGGAAGAAGCGGAAGCGGTGGACTGTGGCATAATAAAAGCTCTGCTGCTTTCGAGCCGTGTGTCACGCTTGTTCAGCGGCCTCGTTTCACTTTGACGGCTTTCAGCCTCACCCTGCTTCATTCTACTACGTTAATAAATCATTAGCTCATCCATGAACATGATTTCTGCCCGAGTCCCGTCGGATTGCATCGGCTGTGGGGATGAAGACCACAACTCCCATGATTCCACACTCTTACCCCACATACACACGACCGGAAGAAGCGGAAGCGGTGGACTGTGGCATAATAAAAGCTCTGCTGCTTTCGAGCCGTGAGTCGCGCTCGTTCAGAGGCCTCGTTTCACTTCGACGGCTTTCAGCCTCACCCTGCTTCATACTACTACATTAATAAATCATTAGCTCATCCATGAACATGATTTCTGCCCGAGTCCCGTCGGATTGCGTCGGCTGTGGGGATGAAGACCACAACTCCCATGATTCCACACTCAGTCACGGCATCATCAAATTATGCCTTTGTCTATTTGTTTATTTTGAATATGTGCCGTCCAGCGGCGAAAATGACATATTGTGCCTTTAAAGTAGACATTCTTTACTGAATAATGAAATTGTTCTTCTATCTATATATTGCATGTTCTTCCAGCTGATGGGAATTATGTGCTGACCTGCGGCAGTGATAAATCTCTGAAGCTGTGGAGTGTGAGTCGCGGGACTCTGCTGAAGACTTACACCGGTCACGGATATGAAGTGCTGGATGTGGACAGATACGTATTTCTGTGTTACATTTGGTAACACTTTATTTTGATAGTCCACTTTAGACATACTAACATTAAGTAACTTTGCAACTACATGTCCACTAGCAGTCATTAGAGCATTAGTAGACTTTACATTGATGGGTCCACAGCGTACAACAGACTATGAGAAACTTTGCAATTATATTATTCGACTAACCCTAACAAAGTTACTCATAGTTAGTAGAATGTGGACTATCAAAATAAAGTGTAAGCTTACATTATATTAAAATACCATCGCTTTCGTGTTTGGTTTGCGTTCATTTTACTTACTTTTCGCAGTTCTTAGGACAACAGTCAGCTGTGCTCCTGCAGCTCGGATAAAACAGTCATCCTCTGGGATGTGGTGTCTGGCCAGGTGACTCGCTAACTTCGCGGGCACGCCGCGGTGAGACGGTTACCGTTGCAATTTCCCGCCAAAATATTCTAGGGATGGGCGATACCGCTTATTTTGTTTTTGATACGATAACGATACTTCTGAACAGTGTTGGGGGTAACTCATTACAAGTAATGCGAGATCAGATTACTTTTTTCAAGTAACTAGTAAAGTAACGCATTACTTTTTTAATTTACAAGAAAATATCTGAGTTACCTTTTCAAAAAAGTAATGCCAGTTACTTTGTTTTCCCATTTATTGACTGACAGCTCTCCTGTCCCCATGTTGGGAGAAATCGGGAGTACAGAGGCATTGTGTGCGCTGTGTGACATGATGTTACTGTAGTTCTAGAGTCTAGACTAAATGTGAATGTGCATTAATTCATCCCACTCACAAAAAACAGATTTAGTATTCATCAAAATGAATTAAAACAGTGAAATGCAAACTCAGAATATGACGCAAACCTGCAATAATTAAATATGTTAAATAACACAAATGTATCTAATCCCATTTTATTAACCAATGTCTTTGCTGCTGACCTTTGATGATCCAGTTCAACCGTACTAATAAGCAAAAATGACTTTAGAGAAATGAACAATTGTGCTTCATTGTTTTTTTATTGCTGAAGAGTGTTTCTTCTCCTGCGTTCTACTGTACAGACGTGATTTTACTTTTGCTTCAGCCTGAGGTTTATTCATTACACTTTTTGGTGTGAAAGGGCTTTTACATTTGCTATAAATAGAACTTCTTATAAAACAATCAAGCCCTGCTTAAATTTAAAAAGTAACACGAAAGTAACGCAAAAGTAATATAACGCATTACTTTCCATAAAAAGTAACCAAGTAACGTAATTAGTTACTTTTTTAGGGAGTAACGCAATATTGTAATGCATTACTTTTAAAAGTAACTTTCCCCAACACTGATGACCAGTACTATGCCCCCCATAGTTAACGCAACCGAGTACAACTTAACTAAAGTCAAGCAGTTAGTCAGAAATCTATAATCTCACCTGATGTGCCCCATGCTGCATCTAACCTGAGATCTAGTATGTACTTAACCCTGGACGCAGATTTGCGGAAACATACGCCTTCACTTAATCTACTTGAGAAAATAATTTCAGAGTAAGTCAGAATAAATAAAAAAAGTGACAATTTATTATCAGTCAGGTAAATATGTATTATGCCAATTACATAGCCAATTCAAAGATATCAAATCAATACAAGACATCAAATTCTCAAAGACAAATCTAAGAGTAAGATGCATACCTGACTTTTAGAAAAATACATAGTATGAAGTGTGTGGACATAGAGCTGGGTGGTTTACACCTCAATGGGAACAGAAGGTAATTTACAGGAGTTCCTTAATGGCGGTAGGTTGAGGCCAATCTCTGACAGCTTGCACCTTCCTCTGGTTCATGTGAATGCCATGATTGTTGATGATGTAACCAAGGAACTGGGCAATATTATAATGCATTACTTTTAAAAGTAACTTTCCCCAACACTGCTTTTGAAGGCCAGTAATGTCATATTGATATCGATACCGATATGATACTTCTAAACTGAACTTTTAAATTATGAAATTTAGGAGTAAAATGGGTAATAATACCCACTTATTTTTATATTTGAAATGCATTTTAACTTTCAATACGCCTTAATTGCAATTTATTAGGTACAATTTTTGTGTATACATGGTTAAATATGCTTACTGTAGTGGTAGCCATGGAAATCTACAAACACTATAGTTGAACTATGGTCACTTTAGTAAAACCATGGTTCATTTTCATAAGGGACTGCCAGTGACAGACTGTTGCATGCATAAAATGCAACCTTTTTATTCTGACAGTGTATTTATATTAAAATTACAGAATAGAACATGATCTATATGAACTTTTAACATTCATTTGAAATAAATGTAATTGCACAAACTATGTAGGCTACAATTTCAATTTGTTTATTGTGAAATAACTCAAACATATATGTTTTTTCTGTCCTCTGATAAGCATTGTTTTGGGCTGCCGTTCCCAAAAGATACTTTTGGGAAACACAGCCCTGTTTGAATGCACTGTCAGTGCACTGCACGCCCATCCCTATATCATACTGCATTTATTATTTGCTTTCGCTAAGACAAGTCTCACTATTGCAGTATACTATTATTGTAATTAAATCTAATACGTTTTATATAGGTGATTTGTTCACTAAAATTGTCTTATCTATCTTATGCTCGTTCCCTAGAAAGTAAACTGTTTGCAGTTTAATGAGGAGGCTACTGTGATGCTGTCAGACTTGGCTTTTATCATAAATGCTTATGGAAATAACAACAGTCGAATCTCGATCTCACTATTTCTTTGTGATTCAGGCTCCATTGATTTGGACCGTACGGTGTTGGGACACTAGATCCAGGCGGATGGAGCCGATCCAGATCCTGGACGAGGCTCGAGATGGGATCAGCAGCCTGAAGGTTTCGGAGCATGAGCTTTTGACTGGGTCAGAACCAAACTAAGGTTATGATGTTAGAATATGAGTAATCGGAGGTTTGGATTTATATAAGTGACTGTAGTTTGTTGTACTGTATATCAGGTCTGTGGATGGAAGAGTTGAGGCGATATGACCCAGCTTCATGTCGATTTCACTGGGAGTGAGTTATATCACACACATGAGGCAATGAGAACATGCTTTTTGTACTGTGTGATGTCTAACGCTCCTGTTGTGGGCTTCACAGGTCCCATCACTTGTGTATGTTTTAGTCGGGACGGTCAGTGCACACTTAGCTCTAGTTTGGACTCCACGGTGCGCCTGCTGGACAAAAGCTCAGGGGAGATGCTGGGAGAGTATGTGCAACACAGATCAAACTACTACATAACTACAGTAAAACTAGATTAAAACTAGCAATGCTAGATGCCACAAGTCAAGAGTAGGGAGAACCTTGAGTGCTGTTTAAAAACAAAAAGAAAAAAATCAATAAACGTGTTAATTCAAAACTAAAAATGGAAATAGAGACATCACTTCGACAATGAACAAAACAATATGCACATTTACAATACTTAAAAGTTGAATGTAACAGTAGATTTAGTAATAAAATCGATTTTTAATTTGACAATTAAAAAAGCATGGTTAAATGTAACATTAAAATAAATTACTTTTAAAAACAACAAATAAATATGCATATATAAAACTGTTTATTTAATTCAAGTTAAAAGCATTGTTAAACAACAATAAAATGAATAAATCACACTTCAGATTAACAGCGGAGTTAAACAAGAGAGAAATTATTCAAAACTATTTATTTAAATTGTAGTTAAACATGACAGAAAAATAAATGAAATCTCTTTTTAAATGGACAAATTAAGAGATGTTTAAAATTGTTTATTTAATTAAACATGAAAGTAAAATAGCTAAATCGTATTTAAAGTTAACAACATGCATTTTTAAAACTATTTTGAAAAGTGTAGTTAAATGGAACAGTAAATTAAAATCATATTTCAAACTGAAAAGTAAATACATTTTTAAAACAAGTTTAATTTGTTAATTTATGTTAAAAATGTTCGTTAAAAGGAATAATAAAATAATACACACATTAATCTACAAACCCGATTCCAAAAAAGTTGGGACACTGTACAAATTGTGAGTAAAAAAGGAATGGAATAATTTACAAATCTCATAAACTTATATTTTATTCACAATAGAATATAGATAACATATCAAATGTTGAAAGTGAGACATTTTGAAATGTCATGCCAAATATTGGCTCATTCTGGATTTCATGAGAGCTACACATTCCAAAAAAGTTGGGACAGGTAGCAATAAGAGGCCGGAAAAGTTAAATGTACATATAAGGAACAGCTGGAAGACCAATTTGCAACTTATTAGGTCAATTGGCAACATGATTGGGTATAAAAAGAGCCTCTCAGAGTGGCAGTGTCTCTCAGAAGTCAAGATGGGCAGAGGATCACCAATTCCCCCAATGCTGCGGCGAAAAATAGTGGAGCAATATCAGAAAGGAGTTTCTCAGAGAAAAATTGCAAAGAGTTTGAAATTATCATCATCTACAGTGCATAATACCATCCAAAGATTCAGAGAATCTGGAACAATCTCTGTGCGTAAGGGTCAAGGCCGGAAAACCATACTGGATGCCCGTGATCTTCGAGCCCTTAGACGGCACTGCATCACATACAGGAATGCTACTGTAATGGAAATCACAACATGGGCTCAGGAATACTTCCAGAAAACATTGTCGGTGAACACAATCCACCGTGCCATTCGCCGTTGCCGGCTAAAACTCTATAGGTCAAAAAAGAAGCCATATCTAAACATGATCCAGAAGCACAGGCGTTTTCTCTGGGCCAAGGCTAATTTAAAATGGACTGTGGCAAAGTGAAAAACTGTTCTGTGGTCAGACGAATCAAAATTTGAAGTTCTTTTTGGAAAACTGGGACGCCATGTCATCCGGACTAAAGAGGACAAGGACAACCCAAGTTGTTATCAGCGCTCAGTTCAGAAGCCTGCATCTCTGATGGTATGGGGTTGCATGAGTGCGTGTGGCATGGGCAGCTTACACATCTGGAAAGGCACCATCAATGCTGAAAGGTATATCCAAGTTCTAGAACAACATATGCTCCCATCCAGACGTCGTCTCTTTCAGGGAAGACCTTGCATTTTCCAACATGACAATGCCAGACCACATACTGCATCAATTACAACATCATGGCTGCGTAGAAGGAGGATCCGAGTACTGAAATGGCCAGCCTGCAGTCCAGATCTTTCACCCATAGAAAACATTTGGCGCATCATAAAGAGGAAGATGCGACAAAGAAGACCTAAGACAGTTGAGCAACTAGAAGCCTGTATTAGACAAGAATGGGACAACATTCCTATTCCTAAACTTGAGCAACTTGTCTCCTCAGTCCCCAGACATTTGCAGACTCTTATAAAAAGAAGAGGGGATGCCACACAGTGGTAAACATGGCCTTGTCCCAACTTTTTTGAGATGTGCTGATGCCATGAAATTTAAAATCAACTTATTTTCCATACATTTTCTCAGTTTAAACATTTAATATGTCATCTATGTTGTATTCTGAATAAAATATTGAAATTTGAAACTTCCACATCATTGCATTCTGTTTTTATTCACAACTTGTACAGTGTCCCAACTTTTTTGGAACTGGGTTTGTACTTAAAAAAATAAAATGTTTAAAAATGTATTTTAAATGAATTGTTTTAAATGATACAAATTAGGGCTGCACGATATATCGTTTCAGCATCGATATCGCAATGTGCGCATCCGCGATAGTCACATCGCAGGATGTGTGATGTTTAGTATAGGCTACTGATTGTTATATTTATACTGATTGTTTTCTTTGTTCACACACAGACACGGTGTGTACACCGGAGGTGACAGCTGTACAGAGATACCGATTTTAAATACATTTAGTAGCAGAGCTACAGCACACGATTTTCAGTGCTGGAAATCCATTTATCCTTTGTTGAAACTTCCGCGTCATCTTGGAGAGCGCAGGTCACAGTCGCTTTGAGCTCAGCTCTCCCCCGGCCTCCCCCTCCCCTTTTCTATCATTAGCAGTTGTAATTACATCAGCAGATTCGGCACATTCGCGTTAGAAAAGCGGCGCTTTCCAACTTCATTAACATGTTATGATATTACAGCTGTGAAATTACAAACAAAAAATACACGTTCTGAGACATGAACTGAAATTAATTGTAAATTATATTAACATTAAATCGTCCTCCTCCCATTTTCACCTCAAAATTTGGGGAAGCTGTGCCTCCCCTGCCTCCCCCAACGAGCCGCCACTGGACAGCATCATGATTATATTTTGTCGCGCCACGCCGCTCGCGTCCGGTGTAGACACAGTGAGAGCCACGCAGATGCACGTGAACACTGAATTCTGTTCACTTCTGTGTCTATTTGTGCCTGAAATACTGTGCTCTGCAAGTATCCTTGCAAACGCAGTTGCTTATGGCTTAGGTGAAGGTAAACAATTGAGAAAGAAAATGCATGTGTAACAGTATATTGGTTCACAGCAGTTTAATGTTCTTGTTGCTTTCTCTGTTCATGAACATTAATCAAACAACAAAACACAAAGAAAAATCACTTTTGTAGCTTTAACACAGATTTGTTAGATTT
>NW_015506165.1:121879-144955 GCF_001515645.1 Sinocyclocheilus grahami
TTCTTCTAAAATGGTTATTTTATCAAGCTCCTATGTTTATGTTCAGTTATTTTACAAACCCAATTCCATAAAAGTTGGGACACTGTACAAATTGTTAGTAAAAAAGGAATGGAATAATTTACAAATCTCATAAACTTATATTTTATTCACAATAGAATATAGATAACATATCAAATGTTGAAAGTGAGACATTTTGAAATGTCATGCCAAATATTGGCTCATTTTGGATTTCATGAGAGCTACACATTCCAAAAAAGTTGGGACAGGTAGCAATAAGAGGCCGGAAAAGTTAAATGTACATATAAGGAACAGCTGGAGGACCAATTTGCAACTTATTAGGTCAATTGGCAACATGATTGGGTATAAAAAGAGCCTCTCAGAGTGGCAGTGTCTCTCAGAAGTCAAGATGGGCAGAGGATCACCAATTCCCCCAATGCTGCGGCGAAAAATAGTGGAGCAATATCAGAAAGGAGTTTCTCAGAGAAAAATTGCAAAGAGTTTGAAGTTATCATCATCTACAGTGCATAATATCATCCAAAGATTCAGAGAATCTGGAACAATCTCTGTGCGTAAGGGTCAAGGCCGGAAAACCATACTGGATGCCCGTGATCTTCGGGCCCTTAGACGGCACTGCATCACATACAGGAATGCTACTGTAATGGAAATCACAACATGGGCTCAGGAATACTTCCAGAAAACATTGTCGGTGAACACAATCCACCGTGCCATTCGCCGTTGCCGGCTAAAACTCTATAGGTCAAAAAAGAAGCCATATCTAAACATGATCCAGAAGCGCAGGTGTTTTCTCTGGGCCAAGGCTCATTTAAAATGGACTGTGGCAAAGTGGAAAACTGTTCTGTGGTCAGACGAATCAAAATTTGAAGTTCTTTTTGGAAAACTGGGACGCCATGTCATCCGGACTAAAGAGGACAAGGACAACCCAAGTTGTTATCAGCGCTCCGTTCAGAAGCCTGCATCTCTGATGGTATGGGGTTGCATGAGTGCGTGTGGCATGGGCAGCTTACACATCTGGAAAGGCACCATCAATGCTGAAAGGTATATCCAAGTTCTAGAACAACATATGCTCCCATCCAGACGTCGTCTCTTTCAGGGAAGACCTTGCATTTTCCAACATGACAATGCCAGACCACATACTGCATCAATTACAACATCATGGCTGCGTAGAAGAAGGATCTGGGTACTGAAATGGCCAGCCTGCAGTCCATATCTTTCACCCATAGAAAACATTTGGCGCATCATAAAGAGGAAGATGCGATAAAGAAGACCTAAGACAGTTGAGCAACTAGAAGCCTGTATTAGACAAGAATGGGACAACATTCCTATTCCTAAACTTGAGCAACTTGTCTCCTCAGTCCCCAGACGTTTGCAGACTGTTATAAAAAGAAGAGGGGATGCCACACAGTGGTAAACATGGCCTTGTCCCAACTTTTTTGAGATGTGTTGATGCCATGAAATTTAAAATCAACTTATTTTTCCCTTAAAATGATACATTTTCTCAGTTTAAACATTTGATATGTCATCTATGTTGTATTCTGAATAAAGTATTGAAATTTGAAACTTCCACATCATTGCATTCTGTTTTTATTCACAATTTGTACAGTGTCCCAACTTTTTTGGAATCGGGTTTGTATTATTTCCAGTCCTCTATACAATTGACATTTCAATGTTCATGTTATAATGTGTGTGTCTATGGTGTTCCTTCACAGGTACTCCGGTCATGTCAATAAAGACTATAAGCTTGACTGCTGTCTGTCTGATAAAGACACACGCGTTCTGAGCTGGTCAGAAGATGGTCATGTTTACTTCTGGGATCTGGTGGAGGTGGGCCGAATAAGTCACATGACCCACAGAAAAAAATACTTTGCAATAATGTCGCGTTAAATATGTTCAAGTTCATTTTATTTGTAGAGCACATATACAACAGTCACCAGGCTGACCAAAGTGCTTTCCAGAAGAGCAACAATTTTACCACATACACAGAGAACAAACCAGACAAAAATTTAAAACCGCACGTTTAAAAATGACCATATCACAGTAGTCAATACACTAAGGAAAATAAATACGTTTTTAGCAAGGACTTAAAAACAGACAAAGAAGGGGCCATTCTAATCTCTAAAGGTAGGGTATTCCAGAGTCGTGGCCCTGCCACCCCAAATGCATGCTCCCCTCTACGCTTGAGCCTAACGTGAGGGACCACCAACAAGGCCTGGTCACAGGATCGTAGGCTTCTAGACGGAGTATAGAAGTAAAGAAGGTCAGATAGATAGACAGGAGCTTGGTTATGTAGGGATTTATATACAAAGAGGAGAATTTTAAAGCCTATTCTCTGACAAACCGGCAACCAGTGCAGAGATCTAAGAATTGGAGTGATGTGTTCATGTTTACGACACTTTAAAAGAAGTCTGGCCGCAGCATTTTAGACAAGCTGAAGATGCGCAATTTGAGATTTAGATATACCGCAATATAAAGAATTACTGTAATCTAGATGAGACATAACGAATGCATGAACAGCCATTTCTTGAGTTTTTGGAGTGAGAAAGTTTTTAATTTTAGCTGATAGAAACTGGACCCAATGACAGAAGAGATATGTTTATCACATTTTAAATGCTGGTCGACTAGAATACCTAGGTTCCGCATCCGCGAGGATCTAAAAACTTTCTAACTCAGGGCTTATCAGAATCAGAATCAGAATAAGCTTTATTGCCAGGTATGTTTACACATACGAGGAATTTGTTTTCGTGACAGAAGCTTCCACAGTGTAACAGAATGACAGTGACAGAACAAAAAACACAGATAATAAAAATAAAAATAGAACAAGTAAATAACACTGAGAGTTATCATTTGGACCGAAAACAATTACCTCGGTCTTGTCTTCATTTAGGAAGAGGAAATTTTGGGCTAGCCATGATTTAACCTCTAAACATTTCAGAAGAGAAGTAATCGCAGTGGAATTGTTTTTCTTGATTGGTAAATAGATTTGAGTGTCATCTGCGTAGAAACGAAAAGGCACACCATGTTTTCGTAGAATAGAGCCCAGATGTAACATGTAAAGAGAGAATAGAGAGGGAGCTAAAATAGAGCCTTGTGGAAGACCACAGGTCAGAGGAGCAGGGGAAGAGGAAAAATTCCCCAACTTCACTAAAAACTTTCTGTCAGACAGGTATGACTGAAACCATTTCAGATCAAATATGAGCAATAAAGCCTGTAATCTCTGCTTATAGGGCTCCCTGACTTTAAAGCTGCCTGTTGGGAAAGCTGTCGTCCAATCACTGTCCTTCCACCCAACGGAGCCCCGCCTTTTGACTGCTATGGAGGGGCGTGTTCAGGTGTGGGGGGCGGAGCCAGAGGATGCAGCTGTGGAGTAGTGAACACCAAACACATGAGCAGGACTCATTGAATATGATGGTTTTGTATCAGTTTGATTGTTATTCATATTTTGTATGCAATAAAATATATAGTTTTTTTTAATTGCATATAGTTAATTTTTTATATTTTATTTATTTTTTAACATCTTAATAGCTATTGCTTACAGTTTTTTATGTTGCCTTTTTTCCTAGTTCATTATTGTAATTGAGTGTAGTTAGTTGACAAAAACACTTTTGTTTGTATATTTAATAAGAACTGTACATATTTACAAGAAGACAAATAAAGATTAACAATAATTTATTGGGTAGTAAAAATGCTTTTCAAATAAATAAATAATTTATTAACATAAATATCTTCCATTTTTGGTTTAAATGGACAATTCGTTGGATCAATCTTGACTCCGAATCGGCCACCCAAACACGTCATTGTGTTGTCATTAACCAAAACTCAACGTTTGGACATTCTCAAACACAATATTAGCCAATGTCATCAAATAAAGCAACATATACATCTTGATACATTTCAGTTCATACATATCCCGAATTAACGTACTTTAAACAGCCCTTATTTTACTTCAAGGCACTTTGTACAATCTCTGAACCAACAGACAGTCTTTATGAAGCCAGATTTCGACTGGCCACCCTCGTTTCTAGCCCATACAGACACATGCAGCGGCAGAGAGCTTCTCCACTTTGTGCCAGCGATGGTGGTTGTCGAGAAAGGCTATGTCTTCGTGGTGTGTGGGGCGACAGCAGGGCTGATGGTGCCAATGAGAGAAAACAAATGCAGTAACAGATTGGAATGCAAAAGATGAAATGTTACGTTTTTTTGATCATTAAAATGATATAATAATTAAACCATTCAGTGTAATTTAGCATTACATCAAAATAATAACATTTTAATAACAATTTTAGTTTCCCAACAATTCCATAGCAATTCGTAACTTTTACATTTTGGCAAATTAGTGGTTAAATTGTTTTAATTCATTCATCTCATTCGTATGGTTTTGTACAGTCGGTTTACACCCCCACTGACTTATGTTCGAGGATGGACCTTCATGCTTACACTTTTTCTAAATTTGTATATATCAGCACCTCATAAAATGTTTTTTAGATTTGATTGGACCTCACCAATTTTGGGAGGGGGTGTGGTGGTGGTAGGGAATACAGACATTTGATGTATTTAAAAGTAACTACTTTTTTGTTAGGCTAATTTTCTTTTTTTTCATATCTAATAGGTTTCACGAAAAACATGGTATTTGGGCACCAAAGTGTAGCATATTTGTGGAAGTACAGTGGGGGAAACGGCAACCCTTCTGGCATGTCCTGACAGAGCCTCTTAGGAATCCGAGGCCGTCTGAGTCAGGCAGGAATCTCATATCAAAGTCACAGAGTGGAAAAACAGTCTTACTCACACACTGTAAAACACATGGTGACATGGAAGGGAGGTGTGGACTCACGGGCCCATCAGACGGAAAGAGGGGAAAAGAGCTTTGTCTGTCTGGTACAAATCACAAGAGCTCACCTATGCATGCACTCATGGATTTAGTCTTAAAAAAAGTTCATAGTCTCGTCATTCCTCATACTTTGTCTTCTGATAAAAAAATTGTTAGGGCAAAACAACACATATTAATGAACAGGGTTATATAGATAACTACATCCATTAACAAATACATGAAATTAAATTGAAACCATAAAAACACATTTTCATTAGGCAATTGAAATTAAATAAATGTTAACTGAAATAAAAACAAATTTTTCCAGCTAGTTGTCAAGGAAATATATATTTCTCATTTTAAATATATAGTAAATAACTAAAATAGTTAGCTAAAATAAACCATATAGAAAATATATATAGAAAAACAAAAACTACTAGAAAAACGACAACAAAATCACTAAAACTTTTAACCAAAATTACAATGGATATGGAAACACAACAATGATTCAAAATATTAATAAGTGATATTAAATGATCTCAATGATACTAAAACAAACCAATGTGGGTTTTAAATGAGTCTAAGTTTAAATTATTTCAGTAAAACTGTCATTTGCAACATTAATTTTAGAAGCGTACTGTAAATATGTGTGGAAAAAATAATTATGACATAATATCGAAATGGTTTATGATTATGTGACACTTATTTGTGGCATTTTCATATTGTAAGATTGAAAGTCCACTAAAAAAACTCCTGGCAAAAGTAATTTAGTCTTTAAATTTTTTTTTGTATTAAAAAAATCAATTAATTAAAGCTCAATTAATACCAAATCAAATATATTTGTTTTGCCATTTACCAAACTGATGTTTTGAATGTTCATACATCTAAATAATGTAACGAAATACCTCACTTTTATTCTGAATTCATAAAATACACATAATTGAAACATTACTCAAGGCAGTTTGATGGAAATCAAGCGTAGCGTTAGTTCTGGCAGGTCACGTTAGTCAAGCTCGCATCAGCTGACTCTCAGCTGATCCCCATCAACCTATGGGAATATGACACCTATCTAAGTATTCATATATAAGGTCCCGCAGTAGTATCAGCAGTTTTCGCATTTCTCAATAGATAATTACCCTCCTCCATCCCCAACTCCTCCTCTGTCAGTCAGGATTCAGCCTTCTGATTCTCCTTTGAATCAGACTAATTCTAAAATGTGTACATAACATTATTGAACTTAAAGATATCTGCAATACATTTATGTTGGTTCTGTTCTGTTTACACTGGGGGGTTATCGCTGCTCTCCCTGCTCTCATCCATGCTAGGCTGCATGTGTGCGCAGGGAGTTCTTGCCCAGAACGGAACCATACCGCCAATCCAAACTGTATGCTAATTGTCAATCATCTTTGATGATAGTGGTCCTGACAGAAATGTGTCATACAACTAAAAAGTGTAAATCCTAAAAACACACTGAAATATTTGTTTGAATGAAGGGTATATGTAAAAAAAATTTAAAAAAATAAATAAAAATTCTTATTTTATTCAGAATGGGACATAAATGTTAATTCAGAATAAAAGTTTATTATTGTATGATTTTTTAACAAATTTAATCAATTCATAAAAAATGTAATTTTTTAAAAATTAATTTGATAAATTACATTAGCAAAATCTGCACTTAAAACCACAAATTTTCTCATATGCGCCTGGTGGTTTACAGACAAACACCTGTTTTTGTTTTTATTCAAACAGAATAAAATGTGTATCTGCTCAGGACAGGTGAGAAGTGTGTTTGTTCGGGGTCATTCCTCAGGGGTGTTTAAGGTATGGATGACCTTACCGGAGCCGTGTTGCATTCCGTCTCCAGCGGGTCTCCTGTCCGGCCCATATAGGGCTCGTCTGCTCCGGGCAGGAATGCAAGAGCAGCGTTCCAGTGTTAGGAAGCATTCTGTGGGAATTAGTGGGGAATCTCAAACTCGCCAGGCGAGGGCTGTTTATGCTGTAAATCTGACCAGCGCACTAGAAGCTCCTGCCTCTTCCATCACTCATCATCCACTCACACCTTTCTCAACATCCCTCCATCACACTGGACCAGCACTTACCTTTGTGTGTTTATATTCACTATGGACCCTTTTCACAAGACTGTGATGGGTCTTCAGCATCGTAAATCCTCAAAAGTTTTTTATATTTAACATTTTTTAAAATGTATGTACATTTATAACACTATACTTTCACCTTTACATCAAATTACAAAAAACTAGTTAACGCTAATGCGAGGGTGTTTCTAATGCAGGGTCTATGGGAGGGATTGTTCTCTCTTCTAAACTGCCGTTATCAGTCTCTCTCGATTTTTTCCTTTTTTTGAAAGTCACGAAAATACTATTGTTGAGTTTTCTTTTGCTTTTTGAGCAAACGGGAATGCAAAAAATATATTTGTGGTAACTTGCTCTCCCATTCACTACTCTTGAAGTTAACCCAACTATGACGACTTCCGCTGCTGAGAAACCCGGAAATTGTGAAAAAGGTCCATTGCGCCATTACAAATGAGTTCAACGCAAGCTCCAAATTGTTTTTTGGTTTGTGAAAATGGTATTTAGTAAGCTGTTTGTATCATGTCATGTATGTTTTCCATGCCTGGATTGGAAAAAGCCAGGGTGTGAACTACGGGGGAGCTCGGCTCCCCTTAATAAGACATGGGCTCCCCTGAAAACGTGATTTGTGAAATTTTGGGGGGTCTCATAAAATATTGACAATGTGTTATTTTGATGTGCAATTTCAGTTTTGTGTAATGTGATCATTGTGGGTTATTATGTGTATGTGTAAAATTGCAAAAATATCATTCATTCACGCATGACGGCGAATTAAACCTAATTCACTTCAATAAAGGTAACTATACATGCTATTCTTGTCATGAGCATTAAGGGGTGGGGGCGCTGCGGTGCAAATTCCACTCATGTATAAATGTTGGATTCTGTGGTCGATTCTGTGTTAAGGTAAGGCGTTATTCGCAATTATGTGTCGTGGCTGGGTTGTTATAGGCCTGCGTGACTCTCGATGTCTTAGGCTTAACTGAACGGAGGAATTATGGTATTCTTCTGTAGCCTGACGACGAGTAACTTTAACCGTTGTTCATGTGAACTCAAAGACAGCCTGATGCTTTGTTTATAGACTATTTGTGGGTGGCTGTTTGTTGCTTCACCTATCAATTCGTGTCGATAAAGTATAATAGGGTTAATCCTGTATAGTGATTTATCCTATATAGTGCTTGCATAAAGCAAGCAGTGCATACACTTGTAGCTGTTATGTAAAAAAAAGTGGGCTCCCCCAAAGTCCAAGGTATAGTTCGAACACTGGAAAAAGCCTCACATGTCCAAGTTTTTTCTGTCCACCTGGCTTCATAATCACAGAAGACAAACTCCAGAGATGTTCCACTATCCCTCACTGGCGGGAAAATGCCCACCTGCACAAGTGAAATCCCAGCTGGCAAACATGGCATGGTTATTCCGTGTGAATGTGAGCCAACAGACGACAGCATATTATTTACACCTTAGGACCGACTCACACAGGAGTTTTCCATCTTAGAGGGTTTCCCCGTTGTTCAAATATCGTATTTGCGTAATTCTATTTAATGTTATAAGTTGTTATAAACGTATAGACAGAATTAAAGTCACCTGTCAGATGTATTTCTGAAAGGTCGCCGTGGGTGCTCCGCTCAACAGGCGGCGCAGTTGACGCACGCAAACGTCTCTAGCGTGACGTGAGGTGACGAGGAAACGACGCTGACGCTGTTTACGCAGATGGTTGTTTGGTCAGTACCTTAACGCACGAAATTACTTTAAGTTACTGCGTAATGTGGGCATGTTTTGTGTAATTGTTTAGGTAAATGACACAAAGTATGCGCATTGGTTGTGGGTTTGGTCCTATTCGACTGGTTTTCGCAATTTTTTATACAGATATCCTATATTAGCTGATCATACTTGTACAATCCTAATGACAACTAACGTTAATTTGCCTATTTAACGCTTTTTATGAAACGTTTTAATTTTTGTACCGTTTAACAAGCTAGTACTGTTAATGTACTGTGGTGTTATTAGCGGGGTATTTTGATATTCATTATACTGTGGTGCGGAATGTATTAAAATAGTTAAAGCGATAAATGTGACCCAGGACCACAAAACCAGTCATAAGGGTCGGTTTTTTTAAACTGATATTTATACATAATCTAAAAGCTGAATAAATAAGCGTTCCATTGATGTATGGTTTGTTAGGACAATATTTGGCTGAGATACAACTATTTGAAAATCTGGAATGTGAGGGTGCAAAAAAAACAAACAAATCTAAATATTGAGAAAATCGCCTTTAAAGTTGTCCAAATTAAGTCCTTAGCAATGCATATTACTAATCAAAAATTACGTTTTGATATATGTACGGTAGGAAATTTCCAAAATATCTTCATGGAACATGATATTTACTTAATATCCTAATGATTTTTGGCGTAAAAGAAAAATCGATAATTTTGACCCATACCCGTGCTGCTTATGACTGGTTTTGTGGTCCAGGGTCACATATGTCATTTATAAGAATCTGATACATCATACGTGTAATAATTGTTCTCTGTCATGTTTTTCCTGCAGTTGTACACTTATTGATATTAAAATCATCTGGAGCTGATTTTAAACCAGCAAGATGGTATGGATGTGTTATTAGTAGTATATGTTTTACTATATTTACTAATAATTGTAATTAGCTTTTGTTTGCATGTTTTTATTTTGATTTGAGCTTTAATAATTTTGTAATGTGCATTTTTATTAGTACATTTTTTTAAATATTTCTATATAGCTTTAATTTTAATTAGTAATTAAAAAAAAAGGTTTTCATATTTTCACATTTATATTTTGCTTTATTTTAGATTTGTTTCAGTTATTGAAAACAATTTGAGTAATAACACTGGTTCTTCTATTTAAAAAATGATCATGTCAATGTTTGTTCTCTGTTTTAGGGTGAACGTAAAGGAGTGAACAAGTACTACCCTCCTGATTTCGATCCAGCCAAGGTGAGAACGAAAAATACAATTTACTCGGTTCTGTCTTGCATGACCAGGTTACAGCATGTATATTAAAAAGATTCTTCCTGAAATATGTATCTCATGCTCTCATAACAGCATGGCTCCATCAACGGCTACTGGAAAACTCACCCGCTGCGGGAGCGGGCTAGGAAACTGTCTCAGGGCATCCTCATCATCCGGTAATACACAGTCATTTACAGTATTGTGAATTCTGTCATTGTTTTTTGATTCACATGCGCTGACAGTCTGTGTTTTGTGTTTTCAGATTTGAGATGCCGTATAACATTTGGTGTGATGGCTGTAAGAATCATATCGGCATGGGTACGACTTTGATATTGTGCATAATACTGTACTACTCATACTATTTTTGCAGTATATACATGTAAAATGTACATTGTTTGTCACGTGTAGTCATGTGTATATATTTAATTATTCCGTCTTTAAAGGGGTTCGATACAATGCGGAGAAGAAGAAAGTGGGCAATTACTACACAACTCCAATATACAGGTGATGTAGCATCCCAGTCTCTTACATTTCAGTTTCATGATCAGTTCATGTATCGCAAGGCAGCATATCTTAACCTGTAGGTTTGTGTTCCACAGGTTCAGGATGAAGTGCCATCTGTGTGTGAACTACATAGAGATGCAGACAGACCCAGCCACCTGTGATTATGTCATCGTAAGTGGAGCGCAAAGGAAGGAAGAAAGATGGGACATGGCTGAGAATGAGCAGATACTCACTACTGGTGTGACACTCACGTTTATAATATTATTGTAGTATAATAATTGGCCACTCCAATGGTCAAATATTCATATCTATCTATCTATCTATCTATCTATCTATCTATCTATCTATCTATCTATCTATCTGTCTGTCTGTCTGTATATTGTCTATCTATCTATCTATCTATCTATCTATCTATCTATCTATCTATCTATCTATCTATCTATCTATCTGTCTATCTATCTGTCTGTCTGTCTGTCTGTCTATCTGTCTGTCTGTCTGTCTGTCTGTCTGTCTGTCTATCTATCTATCTATCTATCTATCTATCTATCTATCTATCTATCTATCTATCTATCTATCTATCTGTCTATCTATCTGTCTGTAAATTATCTGTCTGTCTTTCTATCTGTCCGTGTATCCATACGTCTGTCTGTCTATGTTGTCTGTCTGTCCATCCGTCAATCTGTCTGTCTATCTGTCCATCTGTCTATATAGTTGTGTCTATCTATATATATATATATATATATATCTGCCTGTCTATATTTCTGCCTGTCTATTTGTTGTCTGTCTGTCTGTCTATCTATCCATCCATCCATCCATCCGTCTGTCTGGCTATCTCTCTGTCCGTCTGTCTTTCTGTCCGTCATCAAAAAACGTATCAATATTAATTTTGATATTTCCAATATTCTTTCAAATGTTTTTAAGATTTATAATATGAAGAAAACAACATTAATTCATTAGACATTAATTGCTGTTAATGTATGACAGAAGAAATGAAGGCTCGATATGTGTTTTTCTTCTACAGAGCACAGTGAGAAAGAGAAGCTGGAGACGGATGCCATGTATAAATTATCTGTCTGTCTTTCTATCTGTCCGTGTATCCATACGTCTGTCTGTCTATGTTGTCTGTCTGTCCATCCGTCAATCTGTCTGTCTATCTGTCCATCTGTCTATATAGTTGTGTCTATCTATCTATATATATATATATATCTGCCTGTCTATATTTCTGCCTGTCTATTTGTTGTCTGTCTGTCTGTCTATCTATCCATCCATCCATCCATCCGTCTGTCTGGCTATCTCTCTGTCCGTCTGTCTTTCTGTCCGTCATCAAAAAACGTATCAATATTAATTTTGATATTTCCAATATTCTTTCAAATGTTTTAAGATTTATAATATGAAGAAAACAACATTAATTCATTAGACATTAATTGCTGTTAATGTATGACAGTCATCAAGAAATGAAGGCTCGATATGTGTTTTTCTTCTACAGAGCACAGTGAGAAAGAGAAGCTGGAGACGGATGCCATGTATAAATTAGATCACGGAGGAAAGGATAAAGATAAGCTCCGTGCCGCCATCCCGTCTCTCAATGAGCTTCAAGAGCACCAGTCCGGGTGGAAGGACGACTTTCAGCTTAACAGCGCCCTCCGCAGGAAGTTCAGGGTGAGTTATATGTTGCCCATTGTAGCGGATTTGCATCCATAAGGAAATATTTTTACGTTTTAATAAATTTTTGGTTTGCAAATACAGACTGAGAAGAAAGTGATTGCTGAGGAGGAGGAGAAAGACAATGCAGTGCGAATGAGGACTGGCCTGTCAATCCCTTTGTTACCGGAAAGACAAGAAGATAAGAAACTAGCATCACTGCTCACCTTCCAGAGTCCAGACTGTGAGTTTAACCCATCTATTTACTTTCATTTATTGATGAATTCATCTGCACTCATTTCGAGTAAAAATCAATGTATCTATTTTTTTATTTATTTTAATTTCATTAAATTGTATCTTTTAATTTTATTTTACTTTTTTTTTTTTATACTTTATTGACTTATTAATTTTTTTGTATACATCTCTTATTGATTATAATTGACAAGCTGGATAAATCTCTCTCTCTCTCTTCCAGCATATGATGACAAACAGCAGACGAAAAGGCAACAGATATCGTTTCGTTCTTGGTTCAGTAGCCCGTCTTCAGCAGCAGGGGGAGCCGCTGGGAGCCTCTTGCAAAAGTTAGGCCAGCAGGGTCGAGGAGCAGCTGTGGCTAAAGCACTCCGCTGTACGACACCCAGTTCGCACATCCTGGTACGCAGAAAGTCCGAAAGCAGCAAGACTGAAGCTGCCGGCATTATGACCTCCAGCTCGTCCTCTGACACTAACCCAGCAGCTGTGGACACAAACCCCATGGGCTCACATTCTTCTCTCACAAATAATGTGAATTCAAGCACAGACTCAAACACTTACAGCTGCACTACAGAAACGCATAAAGGAAGTCCATCAGAGGAGGACAAAGGCTTTGACTTGTGTGCTGGAAAGTCTCTGGTTGCAGATTACAGTGACTCGGACTCGGGCAGTGAGGTCTAATTTATACCGCAAGTTGAAATTATAACATCGCTGTGATTCCTACACATATCATCTTATGGTAAACAATAGGTAATTATTTACCAAAAAAATAAATTCCTTCATATTGAGGAGTGTGTCGGGGTTTTCTTTTTCAACTTTCAAAACTTTCGGCGATAAATTTGAACATGTCATGTGACTTTTGCCGTCAGTTGTGTCACTTTACTGCCATTCACATTTCCTCTCGAGTGGCCTCATGGGATAGTAAAGTGTCCATCAGATGCACACTCCGGAGTCGGAAAAAGCTATTCACATTGATAATGTACTAAAAACAAAAAGTTTTTTTGCGTTTCGTGTGTAGATTCACGTATAGACGACAACATTGTCAAAATAATCCCCGTTCACACGGATCTGCAATAATGACTAAAAACACTATTGCTCATGCCAGGCCAGAAACTGGTCATGTCACTTTGTAAAGAAACACTATGCACCTGCGCACATGACATCATCTATTTCTCAAATGTTTGTTTTTGTAGACGATAACGGTATCGGTTTCAAGAACTTGCACTTTGAAACTAATTTTCAAAAGTTTGAAAAAGGTTGTCGAGTTGTGAAAATTAACAACCAAAATGCATAAAATATTTTAGTTGAAAACAGTGTCGTAAACGCCCCCTTTGACTTTAAATAACGCACTCATGAAGATTATCTTCAAAGTGACAGTAGTTGACCTAAAAAAGAAAACTGACTGTAAAAAAAATGACATTCATGCTATTATCCGCAATAGACCTTAGGGTAGTGCCATATTTAAATTTTTGACGGAAATAAAAAGGAGGAGAGATTGTAGGTGGGGGGAGTGAATATACAGTGCTCTCTTTCACCCTCAATAGGCCTTTTTCACATTTCCGGGTTTCTCAGCAGCGGAAGTCGTCATAGTTCGGTAAACTTTGAGAGCAGTGCTGCACACCCTCGCATTATCATTAACTATTTTTTATTTTATTTGATGCAAATGTGATATATTACAAAGTAAAGTGTTATAAATGTACATAAAATAAAAAAAAAACCTAGGTATAACTTTATTATACAACTTAAAATATAAATCAAAATATAACTTTCGAGGATTTACGATGCTGATGACCGTTGAAACGACGTCACAGTCTTGTGAAAAGGGTCCATCCTATGACTGCTTTTGAGACCCACAACTGATCCCCGGGCGCCGCAGCAAAATGGCTGCCCACCCTGCTGAAATCAAACAAACAATAGAAACCATCACAGAAATTCTAATGGTTTCCACTACAAATACCATTACAAACAATACAAATCATTTATTAAAACTTTTAACCATTAAAACACGTTTTTTTGTAGTGTGTTTTGGGACATATTCAGTTAGGATTTAGTGGTTTTTACAAGCCACCAATAGAAGGCAACCACTTACCAGTAGAGACCCACAGGGACCATTGCAGTTTCCATTAAAACCAATACAAGTCCCATTATAACCAGTAAAACAAATTTTGTGAGGGTGTCTATTGTTTTTTTCAGCACGGGCTCTGGGTGTGTGTTCACTACTCACTGCTGTGTGTGTGCACTTAATTGGCCACACATCACTTTCACTAAGGTTTTTAGCGCACCTTGCGGCAACGCTGAGAATGCAACCGATATTGCTAACAGCATAGAAACACCTTGGTAGTTTTTCCACTCGAATTTTCATGAGAAAATATAAAAATCTACGTTTAATAGCATTTTGTTAACAATAATTTAAATAGGCCTAAGTGATGTTTCTAATGCTGAAAGCCTGTGTTGCTTGAGTTGTCAGATTGTATCAGTTGTGCTCAGAAAGCAAACATTACACAAGAGTTCCTCAAAGTTTGGAGATGACGGTGTTGTGGGTTAGTGGGAGGGATATTAGGGGTATTTCAGTTCTCCTGCTGTTGTCTCTGACATATTGTGAGAGTTCAGTTCAGCAGGACGATGCTCCTTCCACTGATGTTATGGATGGCATTGCTCTGTCACGTCTCTGATGGCCGGACTTCCTCTCAAAGACAGTGCGTCAACATTTTATTAGGCTAATAATGTTTAATAATGCATAAATTGTATTTTTGTTCTCGACATTTATTTATGTCTTTATCTTGTCAAATGAACAGCAAGAGGACAGTTTGGGGACCTAATATGCGAATAGTGTAAGTAGGCCTATATTTTTTTTGTGTCATGTATTTTGTGCTTCAGAGAGAATTTTGCAAATTTTTTTATGGATATGGTCGGATATAAAATTGTGTTTATAATAAAAATAGTGGTTCATATTGGATTTATCTCTAACTGAGTGTGTAATCTGTGTTTACAGTGAGCCGGTCATCGACCATTCTCCAACGTAAGTACACAACTCCTGTTCTATGCCCTTAAAGTTACTTAACACATCCCTAATCAATGTACAGAGAACGGGAATTTCCCCAAGAATCCATGTTCATTTATTTAATGACTCAGAAAATGTTAAATGGTATAACAGTCAGGTATGAGGGTGTCTTAATCATTTCATATAATGTTTTCAAACATTCAATGTAGGCTTTTTTTTAAAACACATAAATAACATGATTTTATGAAAATATGGAGTATTACTATGTATTTATTTATTTAGATCATATATACCATTTAAAAACCTGAACTAATATTGCAATAAAAAGGCGAAGTTATTTGATAAATATTATTAAAAAACGTATTAGTAATCTTGACACACAGTCATGAGGGTCCTGTATTCCCTGTTTTATGTTTTCTTGTCACATGACAGCAAAATGGCCCCCATTTTGGTTGCACAGATTTCAAAACTAACATTTATTTATTTAATAAATAATTTTGGCCTGCCAATGGCTTTTTTTCCTTATATGAATATAAAAATGGTATGTATATATAATAATAATAATAATTATTATTATTATATTAAAATATTATATATATACACACACACATAAAGAAATGTTCTAAAAGAAAAAAAAACAGAGAATAAGATTATTATTATTATTATTGAATTTCAGACTGTCCATAATTACTTTAATTTTCTTTCTAGGTTAGACCACCTTAACATTTTTGACTTCTTGCACCACAGAAACATTAATTTAAAATGAGTTTTTAACATGTAAAGTGAAAACACGTTATGTAATTATGTGTTATTGGATATGTGTGTTCTGGTTCAGGTTTTATGTTTTAGCTCCAGCAAAGATAAGACCTGGAACAAAACAGAACATCCTGCTGGAGGGTCACAAACTCTCCCGGCAATTAACAGTCTCCATCATGGTCTATGATTACCCAGACTCCCAAACTGCCTTAATGAGAGGCTCTGTTATCCTCAATTCAAAAAACAACTACAGCGCCCTCAAAACCATCGAGGTGAAGTTAGTTATGAATATATTTGTTCAGAGTAAAGAGTTACACTTGTTTAAATGTTGCATCATGCTTAACATAAACAAAATGAAATGTTGTCTTTTCATTTAGATTGATCCAAATGTGCTACAACCAGATGGAAAGAAGAAATATGTGAAGGTTGTTGCTCAGTTTAGAGCATTCCATCGTGCAGAAAGAGTATTACCGGTGTCGTTCCGCTCTGGATACATCTTCATTCAGACTGATAAACCGGTTTACAACCCTGGAGACAATGGTCAGCTCTCGCATCCTTGTCATACTGCTCGTTTATAATGAACGTTGTTCATTTTTTTCCCCTTATCACTGTAATTTTTCAGTGCGTTGCAGGGCTTTTGTGTCTGACACTGAATTACGTGCTGCTGAGAGGACCATTTCTCTGGAGATTCAGGTGTGACTGTCACTGGCATTGACATAAACGCCATTACAGTATTTGCAAGGAAATATTGGGAACACTTTAGTATTGGGACCAATTCTCACTATTAACTAGTTGCTTATTAGCATTCCTATTATTAACACATTGGCTGTTTATTAGTACTTATGAAGCATATTGTGCATGACCATACTCTACATCTCTAATACTACCCAATATCTAAACTTAACTACCTTACTAACTATTAATAAGCAGCTAATTTTATTGAGGCAAAAGATGTAGTTACTAGTTTGTTAATAGAGAGAATTGGACTTTAAAATAAAGTGTGACCGAAATATTTTATTTTTCTGGAACAATGCTTTACATTACAATTTGCACATGTTTCAGAATCCAGATGGTATTGCAGTATATGGTATTTCTAGAGCCAAAGCAATCGATGGAATACTCTCTAACACCTACCCCCTCTCATCTGTGGTCAAGTATGCACACAGAACAAATATATTATAAAATAATAATGAATTGACAAAAATTGTTATTTATTTACCTGATACTTTGAATATATGGCTGCTGTGTAAGTCTCTTTTTGATTTTATAGAGAGGGCAAGTGGAAAGTTGTTGCGAAGTTTGATCAGGGAAAAGAGAACATTTTCAGCCGAGAGTTTGAAGTCAAGAAATATGGTAAGTCCTTCATATTACCTCCAGATTCTGCTAGATGTTTCTCTGTTGGTCGGTTAACAGCATTTCTCCTTTCTCTCAAGTCCTCCCAGCGTTCAACGTCACTTTGACTCCAAAGACATCCCACCTCAGACTAGACGCAGAAAAGTTGGAGGTAGAAATAACAGCCAGGTGTGTGAATCAGACTCTTCTGAATGACCTCAAAGTATTTGGACATTTAAGTAACACTTATTATTTATATTTTATTTTTTTACATTTATTATTATTATTATTTTACATCTTTCTTTCTTTCTTTTTAAAGAAATTAATACTTTTATTCAGAAAGGATTGATACAAATAATCCAATGTGACAGTAAAGACATGTTTCCAGATATAAAATATTTTGAGGTCACTGTATGCATTTCTTCCAGGTATCTTTATGGTGAACCAGTGAAAGGTGTTGCATATGTGCTGTTTGGTATTGAAATTGATGGTGAAAAGAAGAGACTCACATCTATGAAGCAACTAAATGATGTAAGTGGTTAAATAAGAAAAAAACATTAGTTTAAGTACCTTAAATCAGCTTTATAGTACAAGACTCTTGTTACTCCATGTTTTATTTTGCAGCTGAATGGAGGACATGTTAGTTTGACTTTGGAAGAGATAAAGAAGGCCTATCTTGACACAAACAGCTTACTGGGGTCTTCTGTGTACGTCAAAGCATCAGTAATGACCAGCTCAGGTGGGAAAATCATTGAAAAACAACTTAAAACCACTCACAATCCAATAGCAACTGCATGGCAAGCCCTTGGCAACCACTACAAACTCTTTAGCATCATTATTGTGAGTTTTTGTTTTTGTAAAAACCCTGTCTCCTTTCTTCTTCTCAGGTAGTCACCTTGTGGAAGCAGAGAAATCTGGCATTAAAATAGTAATGTCACCCTACATGCTATCTATCAGAGACACACCAAAGTATTTCAAACCTGGCCTGCCATTAGCCATGACGGTAATTTTCCTTTCTGTTGCGACGGTTTCTGCTTGAAGAGATGAAGTTCACCCTTCATGTCATTTTAAAACTTTTTGACTTGAAATGCAGCAAAATGTCCTAGCTGCTCTTTTCCATAAAATGAAAGTGAATGGGGACCACGGGCTGTCAGTCTCTAAATAGGACATTGTCCTAAGAGAAAGAAACAGCAGAGTAGCGGGTTCAAGCGGTGTCACGTCGGCTCAGCGCCCGCGTGCCCCGGCCTCCCCACGTCCTCTTGTCTCGCCGTTGTGTTTCACACAAGAAGACCAGTGCCTCTCTGGCTTGGTCTCTTTTGGCACATCTGAAGAGGACGTCATCATTGAGAACGTTATTGCCAATGACTCCATGTCCTTGGCAGCTTCTGATGCAGAAGAATGGGAAGGTTCCGGCGGAGAGCACAAAGTCCTTCCCCCTTTTCAAACTGAGGCCGAAACCAGACGCTGAAATCATCCGTGTCCTGTCGAAGGTGGTAGAGCATCTGGACCTCGAGTGGTCGGCTCCGGAAGAGCCCGTCCACGGCCTGTTAGATGAGTGGTACCTGCCGGAAAGCCGTCAACAGTCCTCTCGCCAACACCCGCCCTGTTCTTGCCTGCAGTTCATGACGAGCTCACCAAGACGTGGCGCGCCCCCTACTCGGCCCGAGTAAATCCCTCTACAGCAGCGGCTCTCAACACCGTTGACGGTGCTGACGACAAGGGATACAGCAAGCTCCCCCCTCTGGAGAAAGCAGTTGCATACAATGGCCGTTCTCAAAGTGTTTCAAGCCAAGCTTCTCCGTAGTATGGACGAGTCTGGCCAAGAACACCAGGAGGCTTTTAAAGAGCTGTGCACAGCAACAGACCTGGCTCTGCGTGCCACGAAAGCAATGGCACAGGCGATCGGCAAGACCATGGCTAGTTTGGTGGTGATGGAGCCTCTGAGCAATGGAGTTTTGTTTCCAGTGGGTCACGTCCTGCAGGTGCAGCGCATACCCGAATGTTTTACCGCTGTGATAGCGGACCCACATACAATAAAGAGCAAATTTCCTCTTCACACTCTCTCACACACTCATGCGAATGCAAGTTCCCCGCCTTTTCTTGGCGAGCTATCATTCGCAAAAATAAACCATCTCGCCTCCCGTTCACAGCTTGGGCAGCCATTCGGGGAGTGTCAAGTTGGGTTTTAAAAATAATTCAGCAAGGTTACTCGCTTCAGAGGCATTATTCAAACTTCTGTTCCAGACAACGAAGTGCTTGTTCTCCGAAAAGAAGTGCAGACATTGCTTGCAAAAGACGCTGTGGAAATGGTGCCCCCAGCGAACAGCGAGTCAGGATTTTCAGCCGCTACTTCCTTGTTCCAAAGAGATATGGCTGGCTCAGACCCATTCTGGATCTCAGACATCTGAACCACTCACTTATGCACCGGTCGTTCAAGATGTTAACTATCAAACAGATCCTCGCGCACATTTGCCCAGAGGACCGATTTTTGACAGTGGATCTGAAAGATGTATACTTTCACATTCACATAGCCCCCCATCACAGACCGTTCTTGAGATTCGCGTTCGAGGGAGTGGACTATCAATATATAGTCCTTCCGTTTGGACTGTCTCTGGCCCCGCGCACAGATGCGGGTCTGTCTCTCTTTTAAAATTTTTCGTCATAGTCTTCATCAACGGAATTAACACTACTTCCAGCTTTAAAAGGGCACCACGTCTTGGTCCGGTCGGACAGCATGACGGTGGTGGCTTACATCAATCACCAAGGTGGTCTCAGGTCACACACTCTTTACAGGATGGCTTGTCGCCTCCTTTTTTGGGCACAGAAAGAACTCCTCTCATTAAGGGCGGTTCATGTGCTGGGCAGATTGAACCTTGGCGCAGACATGCTGTCCAGAGGCAAGGTAGCCCCGGGCAAATGGGCGCTACACCCTCAAACGGTTCAAGAGATCTGGTCAGTCTTCGAGAGGGCAGAGGTTGACCTCTTTGCCTCAGAAGACAACTCTCACTGCCCAACATACTTCTCGATACAGCGAGATGCTCTGGCCCATGACTGGCCCAGTGCTCGCCTATAATCGTTTCCCCCGATCGCCCTGATTCCTCAGGTCGTCAGGTGGGTCCTCCTAGTGGCCCCACGCTGGAGGAACCAGGCTGGTTCCCAGAGCTAGTGCAGCTCTCAGCAGCAGCCCCGTGGCCCATTCCGCTGAGGAGGAACCTTCTCTCGCATGCGAAAGGCATAATTTGGCATCTCCAGCCGGAGCTGTGGAGCCTTCATGTATGTTGCCTTGACGGGAGCTTAAACAGCTCCCAGCGAGAGTAAGCAATACCATTTTGGAGGCAAGGGTGCCATCTACAAGACGACTTTACAGCCTACAATGGTCGGTCTTCCTTAACTGGTGTTCTGCATGAAGTTTGGACCCGATATCATGTGACGTGTCCCATGTGCTAACCTTTTTGCAATGGATAAGGGGCGCGCCCCCTTCACACTCAAAGTGTATGTGGCAGCTATCGCAGCGAACCATTCTCTCGAAGCTGGCCAATCGAACGGCAGAAACGACCTGATCGTTAAGTTCTTGAAGGGTGCACGGAGGCTGAATCCTCCTTGCCCTCAGACTGTGCCATCTTGGGACTAGTCCTGCGAGCCCTAAGAGGGCCCCCCTTCAAGCCGCTCAGTTCGGCTGATTTGTGGCTCTTATTGCTTTAAACGGCCCTCCTCCTTGCCTTGGCGTCAGTTAAGCGAAGTGGGTGACTTGCAAGCGCTGTCAATCAGCGCCTCATGTCTTAAGTTTGGGACTAATGACTGTAAAGTCATTCTAAAGCCAAGACATGGTTATGTTCCTAAAGTGCTCTCAACTCCGTTCAGAGCTCAGGTAATCTCCCTATTGTGCTCCCCGTTACAGATGGTGAGCAGGGTCCCAGCATGCTCTGTCCAGTAAGGGTTCTGAGAGTATGTCCAGTAAGGGTTCTGAGAGTAGACCTAAGAGCACACTAGCCTGTTTAGACAGTCAGAGCAGTTTTTGTTTGCTTTGGAGGCCGCCATAAAGGACTGCTGGCCACAAGGCAGCGAATTTCTCGCTGGATCGTTGATGCGATAGCCTTGGCTTATGCCTCAGAAGGCTTGCAGTGCCCTATAGGTGTGAGGGCCCATTCCACAAGAGGGATGGCCTCCTCCTGGGCATGGTCCAGCGGAATTTCTATTGGTGAGATCTGTGCGACCGCCGGCTGGTCATCGCCATCCACATTTGCCAGATTCTATAACTTAGATGTCCCTGCTTTACAGGTGCGAGTTCTTTTAGTTTAATGTACCACTCTTCCCCCTTGGGCGAAGCTGGTTATATTAGTGCTTCTCAGCTACTAGCTTGGGGCATAATGTGCTCATGTTCTCAGTGGTCCTTATTAGTGCTCCGAGACTGGGCTCGCAGAGCAGGATGTCCTGTATCGACTCATAGCGTGGCGTGATTGGATGTGTTCCCCTTAGCGTCTCACGCAACTGGAGAGACCGTTGTGTCACTTGCCACGCTATAAGCTGCACACAAATCGATGACTGTCGCTTCAGTCGAATGATCTGATGAATGGCGCTCTGAGCCAACTTGTATAAGGGTCGGGTCTGTCCTTTTTGATGGGCTAAAGCACTATTGGTTTGTGCAGCTACACAAACGTGAACAAATCAGACTTCAGTACAGAGTAAAACAGGACTTTTCCCCTTAGCGTCTCACGCAACGCTCGTTCCCTTATCTCAGGGAACCGAGGTTACGTTAGTAACCGGAGCATTTCATTCAACAGAAATGTCTAAAAGTGGTCCAAATGACTTTTGCTCTATATTCCATGTCTTCTGATGCCACACAATGGTTTTCATTCATTAATTCGTTCATTCAGTAGGGGAGAGCAGGGCACAACGTATCACTTTTTGACTTTCTCAGTTTGTGTAAATCTACATGGTGCTCAGAATATAATTTTTCATCCACAGTAATTTCACACTTGTCTAGTACAAATATGTCACTTTGTTTCATAATTACAGTTTATACATTTTTAAGCTTGTTAAGACAGTAGAGAGCAACGACAGGAAAGCATTGGGAGGAGAGAGGGAGCAGGATTGGGAAAGGACCTTGAGACGGGACTTGAACTCAGGTCGCCGTGAGCGCAGTTGCGCTGTATGTTGACACACTAACCACGAGGCTATTGGTGCCAACATCAATTTGCATTCTCACTAAGCCCACCTTCAGAAACATATGTTTTTGTTATTGCTCACTCTTTATTTTCTGTTTCTACATAATTCGTTTTTTATTACAAATTTCATAGTTTACTATTATTTATTTTTAAAACCATATAACCATGGTAATGAGGACCATGGTTTTACTTGTGACCACAATCTTACTAATAGGCCTACTAGTCAGTTAAACTCTGTATTCTAAGCAAGGACTTCTTTCTCTTTAGATGTTTAGTTTAGTTTAGATGTTTAGTTACATAATGTCATTCTGTGGAACACAGAAATTTTTGTCCATACAGTAGAAATCAAGGGTGACCAAAATGGTTTGGTAACATTCTACAAAATATCTTTTGTGTTCCACTAACAGTTGAAGGGGTGTGTTTAAGCATATTCTGCCCAAGCCGTCAAACTGACGTCATCAGAGAAGGAATGCCATTCCAGAGTGGAAGCAAATGTTCGGATTATGATAAAAAAATTAACAAGACAAATTTTTTTTTT